>NC_061076.1:8399431-8572424 GCF_021917145.1 Hypomesus transpacificus
TGAGATCACATCCTGTTGAAGCACCATCACACAAAGACCCCCCCCACCTCAACATGACTAATCAAAATCCATGGACGGAAACAAACAAGCAGACGAGCCTAGCTTCGGCACTCATCACTCTGCTTTGCTGACAACTACACAATTTATGCTAACCTTTCACATGGTAATTTTTGCCCCAAATTGTTGTCAATAAAGTCACCTTGACAAGATTTACTTTCAGAACCTCCCTTTCAGGATTGGCCCTCCGCTCACGTCCCACTGGTGTTAACAGCTGTGATATACAGTACTGTCATGGTGGCTTAAGGCCACAGGAACGTCATACTTTAACAAAGCAATAAAGAGGTCTGACACACAGTCTCTGTTGGCAAGTAACTCAGCCATGCACTTGAGATGGCAGCTACAGTCCCACAGGACACAGAACTGCGAAGAACACTGAGGGTACCAGAGCTGAGAGATTTGGAAACATACTAACACCTAATTCCATAACCTAATTTACTGTTGGCAAACTTGTTCCCTCCAGGGCAAGGTTCCGAACATTCCAGTGTTATAAACTCGACAGTATCTAGCTAAAGCTTGAAATGGTGACTGTGTCCAGGACGATCATGTCTCTAAAAACTGCAAAACCTTCCAGACACAAGACAAGACTTGAGTCTAGAAAAATGTAATAACATTGGCAATGCACAGAAGTCTGAAGTGTAACTGCACACCACCCCCCCTCCCACCCTCTGAAAAGAGTTGTTGCTTTCCTGTTTCTCCAGTACTTTTTCCAGCCCAGCTCTCACTTACAGGAAACCAGGCATCCATTTGACCCACATGTGCACACTTATCCCTTTTAGTACTTGATCCGCTCTCATCTAAATCTGTGTCTCTCTCTCCCCTTCTTCTCTATTCCCCCCATGCTCCCCTCTCTCTCTCTCTCTGGTCTCTCAGATAGGCTGGTTTGAGTTAGTTGACATCTCCACCTCCACACAAGGGGCTGAGGGGGGCTGTGGAGGGGGGGGGGGGGTTATAATCAAATACAAATGTGACAGAAGAGGACTTCTCTTCCCTAATCCTCTCTTCCCACTGTCTTTCTCTACTGACATCTCCACCCGGCTCATTCTACCCCTCTGTTCAGATTTTGGAACCGTCTTGTTCTTTCATGTTCCTTCCTGTCATGCCTTTGAAAAGGTTCCTACCTCAATCAGAAGACAGGGGCGAGTAGTTGTGGAGGGGTCAGGTCAGAAGAGGGGGCTCTTGGACAGATCACTCAAACACCAAAAGTCCTCAAATCACCCAGTTTCAAATGTCTCCAGATGTTTCTACTCCCGTGGCAATTTACCTTGCTGCCAATCAAAGCAAGCAGCCTCTATGATCCACTAAGATCATGGTATAAACAAAGAGGAAGAACCCTGTAGCTGCTTTCTGATAGTTCCCCGTCAGCAATCTATAGTAACGTCAGGGGAAAGAGCAATGATGAACCGCTCAATAAGCAACAGTCAACATGGTGTCTGTCAAATCAAGTGATGAAGAGCACAATACGAAAAGAGCTCAACAAGCCTACAAGCAGAAAACTGAAGAGTTGCTATTTATATGCAACACATTTATGGACTCCAGATTTGGAATGTCACACTTATCAGTTGCCAATGGCTGACTAGGACCACACTACCCAGAGGCTGCAACATAACTGCTTCAGAAGAGATGCCTGACCTGATAGCCCCTTCAGTAAACCAACTGTCAGGAACCAGAGTACAACACAGAAAGTGAGAAATCAAACCTTCTCAGGAGTACCTCTGCGATCTGGGCCTTTTAAGCATTATGGTAATAGGGGAATCTCTACATCAACATTACATAATCTGTACTCTACAACTTACAACCACAAACCTAAATCTCTGACCCATGGGGAAATGTTCCTATGGGTAACATCTTAAGAGGCTCTTTTTGTGGTTTAAGGGGAGATTTTTTTAATTTATTTTTTTACAAATAATAAACCATTAAAAACATCCAGTGGCTGAAAGTTTCATATCCTTTCATCATCATGACTCACAAGTCACATACTTCTCGGTGCATTGTGGTTTCCGTCACAGTTATAAGTCTATTTATGCACTCCTTAGAAACCCCAAAGTTATGAGACCTGATTTCCCTCCAGCTCCTTAGTTAATCTCCAAGCTCTAAGGAAGGCCTAGCAAAGTTCAAGCATTAGTCACTTGTGGTCAAGATTCAGAGCAGCCTCATGCTAAGCCAAGTGAAGAGGAGAAAGGGCCCCCAAACCTGCCTTTACTTCATCTTTCCTTTAATGACAATTATCCAGTCATCTCCTCACCCCCACACAAAATTAATAGAAAAGATCCCTGCTTGACTCCCTCAAGAACTAAGCAGATACGAAAAATGTTTGAACCAAACACCACTGACATCCGTCTTTTTTTGTTGAAAAAGGTTAAAGCTAGAAACTACAATAATTTTCCATGATTTTCCAGACTCTGTTTCATCCCAATGCCTCATAAGAGTGATGTCATGGTTGGATAGAGCTTGACTGAGCCCATTCTTCACCAAGGGGACATGGCTGGGATTCTCATCACTGTGACCTATATTCACAGACATTCAGACAGTTTGAGGAGAACCATCTTCTATGGGACTAATCTTCCTGTGTAATAGGTACAGGCCCAAACAGTCTTGTTGCCTGAGGATAAGGCAGCCCAGTTAAAATGGTTGACAATCTACAGCACTGTTTCAGTTATTTGAATTGAATGTGTAGCACACTTCCTAATTCCTGATGATACTCTTCTGTATGAAGTCAAACTGCAACATTATGCCACAGATCCTATCACATACCAACCTCTGACAGCAGGGATTAAAGTTACAGACAGCATATGGTTTAATAAGATCGCGGACGCAACGGTTTGATCTTACATTCAATCCCCCCCCCCAATAAAGAATTATATATATTTTTTAATCTAACAATAGCTTTCTATTCAAGTTAGCTATGACGGTATGCTGGGAATTTCACGTTTTATGTCGTTTATATGGTAAGTTACAGTTTGTGAAAGCGTTGTATTTTGCTTTTAAAAGACTGAAGGATGACCAAGAATCTGGACTTACTCTCTGTGGGTCTGGCGATGGGGGTCTCTGTGACGGCAGGCAGCGTCCCCTGTCCTCTAGGTTCTACCAGGCTGGGCAGGGGGGCACTGGGCAGGGGGGCACTGGGCAGGGGGGCACTGGGCAGGGGGGCACTGGGCACTGGGGGGGGATGGCTGTTGTTCTCTGCCACTCTGACTGGGGCTGCCATCTCAGGCTGTCTTAACACAGGAACCTCTGACTTTCTATAGGGCATTTCCACAGGACTCAGGCTGGGGGAGGTGGATTCGGCCCTTCTCAGGGAGGGCTCTGGGATCCTAGAGGTGGCGGTGGGCTGGGAATCCAACCTTCTCGGGGGGGCAGGTGGCTCAAGGGGGCGGGAGAGGCTAATCTCCGCCCGTCGTTGTGCGGAGCTGGAGGTGAAGCTGTCCGGAGAAGCCCGGCTGCCAAGGCTCTGGACTTCAGGCCTTCTCAGGCCGAAGCGGGCTATGCCATGGCTGGGGGAGCTGTCCACTTGCTTGGAGGACACCTCGATGGACATCTCGGTCCGGCGAGCCGAGGTGGTGTCAGGGGCCCGGCCCCCAGACAGCTCCATGCGCCTCAGACTGGCCTTGGGGGAGCGGGGGTTGGAGGACTCGAACGATGAGGTCCTAGAGGAGTAGTCGGAGTTGCGAGAGCCGGCGTCGTGGAAGTTCCGCTGAGTGGAGGGGGGCGGACGAGCGGAGGGGGTTGGTGGTCCTACGGGTCAAGGGATGTGTGGGCGAGTCTGCCTCCTCCACCTCAAAGGACCGCTTCAATGCTGGAAAAAAAAAAATGGAGAAAAAAAACGGCATAGGTGTAGTTAATGACATTTACAATATTCCCTACAAGAAGGCCACCACTTTCCAGTGAACCTTTTCACAAGGTCCATTAACAGAGTATACCAATAAGATGCTTGAAACTAAAGGTAATCATGTGTTCATATTCAAGTCAAAAGAGAAATTTAAATCCAAAGCCTGGTTTAAGAATCTATTTAAACTTTCACAAAACACAGATTACCTGATTTAACACGTTTGACATATCTTGACAATGATGTCATTGTTTCAGAAAATAAATCCTCTTCCAAATATAATGTTTCCCACAGTTGTAGTTGATGCAAAATGCCAAACTGAACAAGAGGATGACCATAAACTGACTAAGTTGACAATGAAGGATGTTATCTATGAGAAAACATGCATTGTAGTACTTGAACTATAAAAATGTTATTAATGGTCAAAAATTAGTTAAATATGTTATCTTGTAACATCGGTAGACACTCAACTAGGAGTCAACTGGAACTGGTACATTTGCCTTGATTACTAATCAGTTTCAGCTGATGCTAATAAGTCAGTCCTCTCAGGGTATGGGAAACTGGAGTGTGTTTTAAAAGCTAGCTTGTCTCTACAGGCAGCTGAGACAGTTCTGACTTTAAGGATTAAAGCTGAAAGAATTCTGTAACAGTTAGCTATACTTTGTAGGTAGTAAGGATGTATCTGAAGCCCAAAATCTTTTTGGGATTACACAAAAGTTTGTCTGTCATAGTTTGTCAGAGTAGGTTTCTGACCTGCACATGCATCCTGTATTCATGTATTCAGCGCTGTATATTCATGTCTGTCTGGATGCATATTCTATATTGTCTATAATTTGATAAGCGCATTTCAACAGAATGTCACTTGTTATATTTAGCTTGTCTGATAGAAACTGAGTCTCCAGTCTAATTGTGTAAAAAGAAAAAAAAGAAACAAAACTCTATTTTTTACGCAGCTGAGCTGTCGGTGAACTGGTAAGTTTACCAGTTCCTTGCATTGCTTAGCCACATGGTACTATTTTAATAACAAACAATAAAACATTTGAAAAAGCAATATTAAATAATTTCAGTCTTACATTTACTTTTATCCCCTTAGTTTGTACCTGTTAATACCCTTATTTGTCTATACAAAAAGTAAACCTAATTCTTGCACTTTCTATCCAAATACAGAAAGGTTTTGGGATAAACAGATATAGATAATGGCAATTCTGCACCCCCCGAAAGGTAGTTTGGAAGTCTATAGCTACACAAGTTTAATTACCTGATTAGATCCCACCATACCATCCCACCATACTAAATATCAATGTGTGATTTAGGAAAAATACATAAATCTAAACTTTCCTGCAGCAGTTTTCCTGGAATCGTCCAGATCAACTGCTAATTCAGTACACACACTCTTCAGTCTCTGGATTCCAGATGCCAGAGCTCTCACCAGGTGCCATGGAGCCCTAAGGTCATTCACCATCAGCAAACACACCAAGCCACCAGTCCAGCCGTGGGCTCATAGTTTCCAGTTGTTATTGTTCAGGATTGTCCAGTGTACTCCAGACACAGTGGCCTGTAATGTGTGTGTGTGTGGGGGGGGGGGTTGGGGGAGGGTTGTCACCTGGCTCGGCTCTGCTCTGTCAGACCTGGGACATGGTGCACGAAGCCAGCCACTAGCGTGGAAGAAGGCCCCCTTCTGGAACCCACTGTTCTTGCACACTCACTCCCTTTCAGCAGGTCATTTCTGAAATATCACATCTCTGGTGGCAGCTGGCGTCTGCTTACCAGGAGTGTTAGAACTAAGAGTTACTCCTATTTATGAGGTGCCATAGAACTCGACGATAATTTGAGTTGGGGAAAAGAATGACTCACAATATGAGAATGAGGTTCATCTACCAAGCCTAGCTGGCTCCAGACTCTACAGTCATGGGATGCTTGATGATGGGTATTGACAGGCTGGAATTCCTGATCTGTCAGCATTTGGAACCTTGAGCGTTTCAGCCCCTCATTTATGGACAATGGGTGTCTGTATCCAAGCAGCAGGGGGTGTGTCAGCGAGGTAGGACAGGTGATGGCCAACTGGTCCATACAGACGTTAGCTTTCCTCCCACAGACAGGAAGAGGGATTTGGACCAACTGTCAGCAGTAGTTATGAGTGGGTGGAAGAGATATGTGTCTGAGTCCCCCCTTTGCAGAGGTTGAAACCCTGCCACCAGTTGGAATTAGTTGCAATCTTCTCTAGGTATGTGTCTGAGATTCACTCCTGCAATTGGTTAAGGAAAGATAACCATGCATAAATATCTTGATAAATCACGTCAGACACTGTCAGATGGAATAATCCTCTTGTGACATAATGTTGGGACACAAACTACATCCAGAGGAATTGACAATCCATATGTCCATATGGCTTATCACCAACACTACGAAAGACAGGGATTAGGAGAGCCAGGCCTCAGGGTCAGAGAGACCACTCTGGCTTCCACAAACAAACATGGTATCTAGACCTGCAACAGACTGACTGCCCAGCTAATTGCTCCTGGTGGTTCATCATAGATCTACAACTCACGCAGATTTAGAAAAGTACTGTTACAAAGTGCTTAGCTCAATTCTAAAAAAAATACGACATTAAACAATTGAAACAAAAACTGACATGGAGATTTAGGAAATAATAACTGGTAGATTCAATACAATGCCTTCTGCAGTCTGAAATAGCCACAGTAAAAAAGGGGCAAGGGCATAGCTAAGTAAGTAGTCATGAGTAAGAAGGAACATTTGACCCATAGTATTTTTATTATGTCAGTCCATTTAACGCTAGAAGAACAATTTGACATATTTTAGGACAACTTCAAGGAAAAGCAATAATTTGAAGTGTCTCAAGTATTCTAATGTCTAGGATCCTAACAGATAGTTTGTGATATAATGATCACCTTGTGGTGCTCCATACAATGGAAGGAGAGATGGAGGGATGTGTGTGTGTGAGGGCCTGTTCTGGCCCCACTGCAGAGAGACTTGGAACAGAGGACCTCTCAGTGTATGTGTGTGTTTGTGTGTGTGTGTGTGTGTAGTGTTACAGTACGAGTGTGAGAGATGTGGACTATGTGTGTATCTCCCTCCCCCTGTACACAGCTGTGCTGTAAGGTAAACACAGAATGTCTCCTGTCCCCGGGTTGGAGCCAGGCTCACATAGGCTCTGACGCACATCAGCCATTGGCCCCCCTAAATCACTGCTGTGTTATTGTCTTGCCATACTGTTAGATCAGATTTGGGTGTATGTTGTGTGTGTGTGTGTGTTAGCTTGTGTTTTTGTAATTATTTGTACAATAAATCTTGTTTACCCTTCTGTTTGTGTCCACAAGTGTCTGTTTGTGAATGTATTATTGTGTATTCCAGTGCTCAAGGACAGGGGGTTTGATTCTCCCAGGCTGCTGTATCTAGAGCTATCAAACGGGAGCTGTGATCACAAGGCTCCCAGCAGAGGCTAGATTAAAATAATGAGAACCAATGTGAAACAAATGTCAACTCTCCTATCGTTTGCTTTCTTTATTCTCATATCTCTCCCTCCCTGCTTTCCCCTCTTTATTTTAAGGCTTTGACCTGGAACTCCCAGACAAACAGTCTGTTACATGCACTTATTTCAGAATACCTGAAGTTCCGATTTTTTTCCCCCAACAAAGGGAACAATGTAATACTGATCAATGTTGTAAAGATCATGTTGAGCTGGACACAAATTATACAATTTCCCCTTCACATCTCCAACACCCATGCAGGAACTACAGAAGAAAAATCATGTGATATCGTTGCTCGATTTAGCAACGAAGCATGATATATGATGCAGGAGATTAGCAACACATGGGAGCAATGGATGGTTGGTTCTGAGGTCTCGCTCATCACATGAGCACATTTCAGCTGAGAGTGAGCCAGACGGGAAAGGGAGGAGAGCAGAGGACAAAATTGTTTTCAAAACAACGGTACTGGGTTTGAGTTTCATGAGCAGATCCATACAGCAGAGAGCCAAACTGTAGTCATTAGGAGAAGCACCACAACCTCCTTGCAAGTTCTTCTTATGAGTGGCAGAAAGCTTTGTGTTAAAGTCACCCTGTGACCCATGGCAAAGTGGCCGGATGGAAGCCTGGGAGAACTTGCTCCTCTCTTTCCTCCCGGTCAAGTTTAAGCTCCAGCCCCATAATTCACCTCAGCAAACTCGGAATCTGTCAAATGACCCTACACTGACAAGAACAAGCCGTCCTTAAATAATAGCAGGACCAAATCCTTCAGGAAGTCTTCCTTCACCGTTGTCGAAAAAAAGAAACGAAAAAAAGTACTCCAACTATTGCAAATAAATGTCTCTCTCAGACCAACCAAAAGGAAGTCTTTCATTGCCTTGTGGTTTTTAGCCTTAGCGTGTTGGCCTAGTGATAATAGGTCTTGGCGAATCTGAGGGTGAGTATGGGTTTCACTCCACGTGTCCTAGAGGGAGAATAACAAAGAGCAGTAGAGTACAGCACACAAAGACTGACTGTTCTCTCTCTCTCTTTCTCTCTATAACTGGATGGCTGAAGTTGCTACAGTACCTATTTACTCTGATGCTAGCAGGAAACCTGTGTTAGCTGGTGAGAAGCAGGCTGATAGCTCTGATAAGGATGGAGATAGCTGGTTGAGCCTCCATCCACTTCAGGTGCAGATTATTTCCTTTAATGGTGGATTGAAAGCTTCTAAGAATAAAGTCCAGTGTGTTTGTGTGGAAAGTCTGGAAAGTGGAAAGCCTAAGTCTGGCTTTAACGTCCAATAACTTGCATATAGGATGTACATGTACAATAAGATTGATTGATGGTTTTAGCTCATTGGTCATCTGATGTTGAATTGTATGTGTATGTGGGATGTTTATAGCTCGGTGGTAGAGCATTTGACTATCAAGAGGTCCGAGGTCCAAATCCACCTTTAAGTGAATCTACTCAATCCAGACATTTACATAGTACAGTTTATTTGTTACACTGTATTTCATACATCCATTTGACTCTTGATTAACCAGAATAACCCGAAGAACATTGCTTGAATTGTTATGTATTTATTCTAAGAATACCTTTCAGGGTACTGTATAGTTTGAAGGCATGTTGGTGCCTATAGGGAACCAATGATTGAAGGGCTATTCAGGAAAAAACATAGCCACAGCTAAATAGTAGTTGGCTTAATGATGGTTTTCTATTGGAAGCCTTACATTTTTACCATGACATCTTGTCTAACTTTTGCCTTTTGAGCTGTTGCATTTCCTAAAAAATGAGGTGCGTCCCTTCATTTTGTTGTCATTGTAAAACTAGCCTGTAAGCTGAGATAATGTTCCCATTGGGTTATTCATAGCATCTGTTTGGCTGGCAACAAGCTACTTGCAGCTATGTAGCATATATGTTTATGTAGCAGTATGTGCAGCATAACCTTACTGTGGTAAGGAGGTTACATTTGATCCTGTGTATTGTACCATGGGATAACTACTGATTAAACATTGCAACTTTGTGAAAAGTGTAGCACACATCTGTAAACAAATACCAAAACATTCTTCTTGAATCGCTGTTTACAATTAGCCTACTTAAGTGTATAAGAAGTGCGTCGAAGCCGTTTCACCATAATCAGTTGTAATTTTGTTTATTGTACTAGTTGTGTTTTATTGTTTTTGGGGCACACCTCACTCAGGCAGTACAGGAGGCCGGTAATTGTGGGAAATGGGGTAGGGACATGCAGATATAGGATATGTGTTTTTTACCAGAGCAAAAGAGAGTAGGTCGAGTCACACAGATTGAACTGTTTTTGTAAGTTGTTGTGTGTGTAAATTGACCAAAAAAGCCTATCTTTCAAACTGCATCAGTGACATTGATGGAAATTATATTTGAAAGACAACAAAATGCCACTAAAAAGTGTATGAGATGTGTGAGGGAGGACAGGGTTAAATGTGAATTCAGGACCGGCCCAGCCCCTGTCAGGTCTGCACACAGAGGTCTGGCTGGGTGGATATTCACTCCACTGTCTACCAGACCCGACATTTTCAACCCACCACAGAAATCTACTCCTCCTGTGGAATTTCCTCTGACTGCCCAAACGCCTCTCACAACGTAACAGAAAGAGGGAGGGAGCGAGGGAGGGAGGGAGGGAGATAGAAAAAGAGAGAGACTGCCTTTATCCAGTGGAAACTAATATATGCAAACCACTGGGACTCGGGTCCTAAAATGAAGTTATACAATGTTATCATAATATAGTTATACTTTGTGGAAGTGAATTAAAGACTTTGCTTCTGCTCCTAAAATCTTTATCTACCGGCAGTACTGAATGAAATGAAAACGACAGGAGTCCTTTTAATTACACAACACAACACCGCCCTCAGTGAAGATAAGAACAGGGGGAATGCGGAGAGTGTGACACACTGGAGTGACCTCAGGGCGGAAGGCCCCTGCGACCTGATCGGAGCACCAGGGGCTGTGTCAGGATGAGGTCATGCCTGAGGTCATCACCCTACTGTGTGAGAGAAGCTTGCCCTCTGTATCCCATCCACACACACACACGCACACACACACAGACTCACTCACACACACCATCAGATAAGCAGTCTGACAGGGGTTTCCACACTCTAACTTAGACAGTGAGACCCTCTCTGCTTTGCAACCAATCGTACATCACCCGAGCCTTGTCACACAGACCCCATTCAGCAAGACAGGAGCAGCTCACGGTCTTGGCAACCAAAATAGTAGCCCATTAGCCATGACTTACATCCAGTGCTATGACCACATACAAAAGAATAGTTTCACGCCACATGGCCAAAAAAATAAATAATCTTCCCCTAATGTTTCTCCTTCCAGGTCTAGTCTTTTGTTTCTGTGCTGTTATAGGGTCTCTCGCTGGGTTTTATTGGTGATGGCTGTCAGGCGGCTGGTTAGGATGAGCACAGCAGAGTGCATACCAGAGGCTGGCTGGTGTTGACAGAGAGGAGCCCAGGACAAGTGTGGATGCGTCCCTAATGGCCGTGTGTTTGTGAGAGGCAGACAGAGGCGTTAGCCTGTCACTAACCCGCACAGCTGGAGAATGAACAGGGGATGGACGAGGTGCTGAGAGAGGAAGAGAGGGAGGAGGAGAGAGATGACAGGGGGAATCGATGCCAGGGGCAGGGGAGATGAAAAGGGGGAAGAAAACTCCTTGAAATGGAGGGAGGAACAGAGGGGGAGGACTGCCAGGTGTTACCCTTGCAGCCGTGGTCAGTTGCTGTCTCGTGGGTTCTCTCTCTCTCTCACTCTCTCTCTCTCTGTCTCTCCCTCTCTCTCATCCCTCTCATTCTCCTACTGACCGGTGCAGTGTGCTTTAGGGAGTTGCTAAATCAATAGCACACTGTGCTCTGAACACGCTCAGACATACCATATGGCCACATGACCTGTTGGACACACACAGACACACTCTCACACACACACACACACACACAGTACTGATAACGCACGCAGCTTAACACAGCTACAGAGCAAGAGAGAGGAAGGGGGCGAGCATTTTCCAATTGAATATAGAAAGGGTGCATAAAAGATACTAGAAACACACTACACTGACTTTTCTTTAACACACCCAAAATGAGAAGGACACAATTCAGCCAACTCAAGGAGAATGTTTCACTGTTCCTGGTGTAACAGCTGAATGAGGGTCTTGCAAGAGCAGAAAAGCACTCTACTAAAAGACATAAAGATTGAGTGAAAAGGAGAAAAAGATGACTAACCTTCAAAGTCTGATATAATTCCCTCCAAGTGAGCATTGACAGTGGAATCAGACATTTTGTGAGTGAATATCAGGGAGCAGGATTCCCTTCCCAAGCAAGGCAAAGTCTCCCAGACGCTAACACGCTTTAAACAAATCCCAAATTAGGAACCCATGCAGGAAGAAAAAAAAAAAAACGCACACACTGTGGTGCAACGGAGCACTGAACCAAGCCCTCCACTCTCTTAAAGCACCAACTTATTTTTCTTCCCTTCCTCCTCCTCCTCCTCCTCCTCCACTTCTAGAGCTGCAGAGCTAGAAATGAGAAAGCAATGACAACCCCCACCCACTTCTGTTACTCTCTGGGTCTTCTCTCTCTCTCTCTCTCTCTCTCTCTCTCTCTCTCTCTCTCTCTCTCTCTCTCTCTCTCCCCACCCCTCCCTCTCTCTTCCCCTCTCTCTCTCTCTCTCTCTCTCTCTCTCTCTCTCCCTCCCCCCCCTTTCTCTCTTCTCTCTCTAGCTTTCCTTCCAATGGGGTTTCTTTCAGTCAATACTCTCATTTTAGTCAGTGAAGATTCTTTACACCCACTCCCTTTCACAAACACACACACAGACCTACACACACAAAAACACACATGTACACACAGGCACACACACACACACACACACACAGATGTAAATCATTTGCATAGCCCTGTATTCACACAACTATGAATTGGGCAAATTTACAAAATACAAATACAAATACTTTATACAATTCAAAAGTATGCTAGCAGGTACACAATGATACACATCTTTCCGCACAAATCCTCCCACACAGCCCACACTGCTGCTAAAGATTTACAGAGACATCTGGGATACCTAGATAGAGAAACAAGTACAGGCTTGAGTTGCATCCTACCCTGGACTAATATGGGCATGTCAGCACTGGCTCTCTAATACAGCCCGTTAGGAGATCTTCAGATATGTTTGGGGCCAGACGTCAATAAATAATTGACTAATGACTTAATGGGCATGTGAATGAGCTTGTGGGTGTTTAAGTTTGGTTTATGCCATGAAGAGAAAAAGAAAAGGACAGAGAGAGAAAGGGCTGGTGGCAAAAAAAGAAGTATTGTAAGGAAGAAAAGAAAGAGAGGTAAGGAAAGGAAATTAGAACAGAAAATCACATTTGATTAAAACATAACATTGTTTGAGTTAATGTACCATGAACACATGTATTGTATTGGATGTGTACTACAGATACACGTCCAATAAGCATATGTGTAGAACTACTGGAGAGATGTTCACTATTTCCCTTGTGACATGAATCTCCACTAAGACAGTCTAGCTAGACAAGGCTGCATTCTCCAAACCTCTTGGATTCCAGACTCTGTTGGCGATACAGTTATTGACAGCTCCGCATACTGCCAATCCACAGCCAGCCCTGGGGCCACCAATACCTTCCTCCAGTGGAGACAGGAGACAGGCCAATCATCAGGTCTGAGACTGGCCCCTGTATGATACAATGCATCACCTACAAGTGCTTGCCTTTGTTTTTTGTGCGTGTCAGAGCAGAAAGAGATGGAGAAAAAGAGAGAGATAGACAGAAAGGCTCAGAGAGAGGGGGAAAAAGAGAGGGAGAAAGCTTGACACGTATGTGTGCATGTCTCTGTGTGTATTGTGTGTAACGATTGGCATCTGCCTCTCTCACAGCCTCATAACTCTCTCTTGTCCACCACAGGGGCCTGCTGTCCCAACAGGGAGGAGACATACACCACGGATCCAGAGAACGTCGCTGGAGGGCAGGAGGATGGAGCGAAGGAGTGAAAAACGACTTGAAAGAGATGTTTGAGGATATGGGTGTCCAACGAGATGATTTACAACCAGCTGATTTTTCTCAAACCAGAATTCTTAGGTAGTCTAGTAAAACAGAGTTGGCAGCTGCAACCTCTGTGTATTATGTGTGTATCATAGTGTCACAGTGAGTGTCTGCTTAGTGTGTGTATATTGCAGTAATGGTATGGTGTGGTGTAGAACTGTGCTAACTGGCTGATCCAAAGCCTGGATATCTGAGTGGCAGCCAAAGCCTTCAGGTTCCAGGTACAGTCAGTTACCACACCAGTTAGAAATAATCCGAGCCCAATCTTCCCTTCTCCTCCACCATAGTGGTGTTCTCAGTGTTTGTGTGTGTGTGTGTGTGTCCCAGTATCTTTACCATAAACCTGTCAACCAACCTCTACTTACTCTTAATGATGCAGTGCCAAATGCTTACATCAGCAGAGTTACTCCATAAGACAGACACATGTTTACACACGGGTGTGTATGCAGAGTAATGACAATCGGGGGGGTCAACTTCTTCTCCAGGGCGTGTATCGACTCCCCCGACCTCTTGTTTTGACCTCCTTTGGGGGGGGTCGATGTCTTAAATTAGGGGAGTCAGACAACCCAAACCCCCCCCGTAATTCGCACCCTGTGTGCATGTACTATTACACAGAATCCCCACTAGATGTCAGTATTGGTTGTAAAAAGTGAGAAGCCTGTGTGTCACCATCGACAACATGGCCAGGCGTCAGTGTGTGTGACTAGCTCATAGTAACAGGATATGGAACCTGATACGGAGGGAGAGATTTGGAGAATCCCTCACTAGACTATCTGCTCTGTGTCACACCCTCATCCACACACACACCTCCAGCACCTGTGTTCCACATTCTGCTGTTTCTGCACCACACACACACACACACACACATACACACAAACACACACACTACATGTTTGAACATGTTGTCCTCTAAAGCAGTATGTGCCAAATGTGTTTGCAAGTCATAACCTCTGCAGAACATCCTGACAGAGTAGTTGAGGGACTACTTTTATTAGTTATTTTCTCACATTTTAATGTAAACCAAAGTCTGGACAGCATCAGTTATCATCTATATTACATTGGTAGGAAGACAAACAAAAGACTGTTTGGATTGTCACATGTGACTGACAGTGTTCATGTGCCCTGTGCAGAGCATTATGGGTCATTCCTGGCAGGAAGTGTTTCTGTCCTGGCATCCTTCCATCGGGTCACACAGGGTCACCACAGACATCACCTCCCTCACCGTTTACCCTAAGGGCTAGGTTTCACAGTTGAGATCAAAGTATTTGGCTTACTTCCAGGCACAGGATATACTCAAAAGACCCTCAAACCTTCCCTGATCCTAACTAGCCAAGGTTGTCCTAATGCTGTTCCAACCTACTCTTGCACATTATAGTCAGCAAAGGTTTACATTGCTTTCTGGATGAGGCTTAAAGATGGGGTCAGGGTTAAGGACTGGAGATTTACTCCAGGGACTGGAAATAATATGTATTTAATGATGTATTGTTTTTATTGTACTATGAAAGCCACAGACAACTGGCTCCAGTTGTCCGTTATAATTTTATAGACAGCAGGCCACTGCTGAAAGCAACCCTGGCCTTGGCACTCTGTTCACCTGCCTTGTGGTGAACTGGAAGATGAGAGGAGTCAGGGAGCGAGAAAGAGAGGAGTGAAGGCAAGTTTCTATAAACAGATTCCGGGGTGGCATGGCTGTTGCCAGGGCATCAACAGGTTAGAATTGCCCCCCCTCCGCCACGCCTGTTCCAGGCAGTGGCGCCAGCCTCACCCCCTCTCCCAAGGACAGAGTATGTGGGTTTCCCTGCCAGCTGACGGTATTGCTGGAGCCCACTCCATGGGAGTTGTCTCCATCTCAGGAATCGGAGACGCTGAGCTGGGAAGTGCTGCCACAGCCCTGACTGTAAGCAACGTAGACAGGAAGACAGGGAGACAGGGAGGCAGGGAGACAGGGAGACAGGGGACTGGAAAGCAGGGAGACAGGGAGGCAGGGAGACAGGGAGGCAGGAAACAGAACGACAGGAAGAAAGCGACAGAAAACCTGTGAGGCAGGGGACAGGGAGACAGGGACATGAGGGGGACATTGTCGTCGAAGCAGGGTGTCTGAACTCATGTGTGTAAGGTGGTTGAAGATTTCAGCTGGACACCCACCTGAAACAATCTGCTACAGATACACACACCACACAGAAGGCTAATGGATTCTTTGTATGTCTCTTCCCCCCTCTCTCTCTCTCTCTCTCTCTCTCTCTCTCTCTCTCTCTCTCTCTCTCTCTCTCTCTCTCTCTCTCTCTCTCTCTCTCTCTCTCTCGCTCGCTCTCTCTCCCTCTCTCTCTGTTCTGATCACATCTTACACAGATGCCATCTGTACTCTGGACTCCTCTCCTTGGTTACCACAGTGTTTCCCAGCTCTGTTTGCATGGCAACCCCATAATAAGCAGGTCTAACCTGGCTCAGCCTGAGTTGGAGAGAAAACGAGGGAGATGGAGGGAGGGGAGGGGAGAGACAGAAGGGGAAAGGCGAGAGGAGGAAGTGAAGCGGAGGTGGAGAGGAAGAGCATATTGTAGGAGTGCCATTGAGCTGACCTGATTACAGCGGTGACTGAAAGAGGCAGAGTTTGAGGAAATCCCAAAACTTGTTTTGATGGAAACTAGCAAGCGGTGAAACCTCCCACTGTAGACTCTGTATGTGTGTGCGCTCACGCCTGTGTGTGTGTGGCGGGGGGAGAGGGGGGGGGTTATTTGTGTGTGAACCCAGCTCTTGCATGACTAATGTACTGAGCAGAACTCTGTAAACACAACCAGACATGCCTGCACTCCGAGACACTTGGGCTCTAAGAAACAGAATACTGGTCAAATACCATTATGAGTAGCTGAAATATCCCAGTGAGGTGAAATCATGTGAAACCATGTGTTATGCAGTGTGGGGTACTAAATACTGCACAGCCGTGGCCAAAGGTATTGGGAGCGAAATACATTTTGTGTTTGCAAAACTTGCTGGGCCTTGGCATAAAATGACTGCTAACATAATTTCAGTAAGTCATATCATCAGCACAGGGGAAAGTGTGAACTAGTTCTAGCCAGGTGAAATCACTTTATCATCCTGATTGGATTTTAAGAGCAGAAAATGAGCCGTGGTTTATCTCCACTGATTGTCATCAACGATCGATGTAGCTGAAAACTACTGTGGTAAGTTTGAATCAAAATGTGCGTGATCATATTCACCTGCACGCATATTACACGGGTACATGCACACGTAGACACACACCTCACACATACACATGAAAGCCCCCCACCCCCTGCCACCCAAACACACATGGAAAAACACACACATATGCACAGCTGCGCTCACAGCTGTCCTTAAGCAAAGTCACAGCATGAGGCCAGGCCTGACAAACCCAAACCTTAATCAAACACAGCACCTGCTGGAAAAATGTGTCCACGCAAACTGTACAGTCAAACAAACACACACTCACACTTCCAGGCTGCTTCACAGAGAGAGAGAGAAAGAGAGAGAGAGAGAGAGAGAGAGAGAGAGAGAGAGAGAGAGAGAGAGAGAGAGAGAGAGAGAGAGAGAGAGAGGGAGAGGGAGAGGGAGAGGGAGAGAGTGATTGTGTGTGCGTCAGACGACAAGCATGCCTACATATACGTGGCCCCCTGTAGACATAGTATGTCCAAAAAGGCCCACTAGTGTGCATATGCATGTACATGTCAGCATGTGTGAGTGTGTATGTGTGTCTGTGTTATCCCTCACACATGGGGATGAAATGACTCTGAGAGCGAGCAGCTGTCCTCCATCAGGGGTGGCTCGCAATAGTCCTCTCTTCTTCTCTCCCTCTCCTCTCCTTTCTCTCTCCCCCTTTCTTCTTCTTCCATGTCTCTCCCCTCCATAATAATACTGTTAGCACGTCAACAGGCCAGCATTATAATCACCGACCTCGACGGCCTCACAGCGGCAGACACACATTGTTCTACTCAGCTCGTCTCCATGGTAACCCACCCAAAACACCAGACACAGTCAACCAGGAAGTAGCTCTGCCCACAATTTCCCCAATAAAACCTCTTCTTGAGTACTCGAAATAGTCAGAGTCTGAGACTCGAAACAAGGAGAAGGCCGACAGATAAAGACCTACCACGACTTTGAAACTGTCCTCTCACACACTATCTCTGCTATTTGAGAGAAAAGGAAAAAGAAAAGGCAGTTTATGATGCTGGATGGAATTTGTTTGCTAATTAAATGCCTCCATCTTGTGGTGATACCAAGTATTGTATGGCCTTTCCATTGTCAATGGAGTCTGCAAGGATGGCTGGGGGGCTGGGAAGCTGGGGGGGGGGGGGACGGCAAAAAAAAGAAACAAGTACATTTTATAGATATGACACTGAACAACAGTCAAATTCAACTTGGCAAAATGTATGAACCCAATGCACGTACAGGACAAGATACCATTAGGATGATGCAGGACTAATGTGAGATTGATTGCTTTCTGGTATGGTTGTGGTCTTTAATGCGTGCAGCCCAATAGGAACAGCTCCTGGGATGGTCAGGTGGGGGTCACAGAAGGAGATACCAGCCCGTAGAAACTGTGATTCTCTTGTCATCATTCAGCTGTTCTCTCCCTCACACACACATGCACACACCAACACACTCTCTCTCTTTCTCTCTGACTGGGCTGTAGAAGCCATCACAGCTCCCAGTAGGAAGCACCTGGAGACAGGGGGGCCACTCTGGGAGAGAGGAGAAGGGAGGGATGGAGGATGGTGGGGGGGAAGGGGGGGGGGAGGGGGTCGTGACACCACCATCACACACAAAAACTTGCTGGTGATCTCACCCGGGTTCAGACATTGAGTAGGTGCTACAGCGAGCCACGCAAGGGGCACTGTGTCTGCGAGCTGTTACAACCATTACACAGCCTCCATGCCAACACTTAGCCTTCTTTACAATAGTCCACAAACACTCATAAAAACCCCATTAAGGGATTGACACTGCAGCTCCACTGATGGATTTAGCATACAGCATGCATGCATTCACAGACTGACTCTAATTCGTCCCGTATGCACGCTGTTGAAAGATAGACCTTACGGGCTCCACTGAGGGAAATCACATCAACATGGGACACGGTGGAAAAAGTGAGGATCACTTGGAAACTGGATGCTGCTTCTCTGTCCCAACTCTGTGTGTGTGTGTCGGCCACGACCAGAGTCGCGGGGGACAAAAGTAGTACTGTTCAAACACCCCTTTTCCTGTTTTCACGCCAAAGAGGAACATGAGAACAGAGAGATGGAGAGAGAAAGAAAGACAGGAACCCACAGAGAACAGAGGAAGCCACAGTACTGTGCTACTGTCCTGTCACCCACCTCAACAGTCCCTGTATTCTGTATATACATGACCAGAGACAGACAGGCAGACACACAGCGAGACAGGCAGGCAGACAGATACACTGACAGACAGGTAGGTCGACATACAAGCAGACAGACAGACACCAAGACAAACAGGCAGGCTGACAGACAGATAGACAGGCTGACACAGCCAGACAAGTAGAGAGACCTAGACAGATAGACTGCCTGTCTGTCTGTCTATGGCAGGCAGACACAGAGACAGACAGACAGACAGACAGACAAAACACAGCATGACATGACAGGTCCACTGTCCCTCTGCAAACAAAGTCTCCAAGATTTTGCTGAGCTCAATGGCAAAAGCAACTCGTCAGCACACACACAAATAGGATTGTGGAAAATAACCAGAGGGAAAGCCCAAAACTTGCTTCCACCGCAGCAGAAAGAACGCCACAAACATCTGACACCAGGAGTCCCCTCAGGAGAGGAGGCTGGTTTGGCAGGGGAGCCATATCTTACCTGAGAATTTGTCCCCCTCCATATCCAGAGCACTCCCTTCGTACCCTCATGTAGCGTCTGCTTATTTCCTCTCCTCTCTTTTTTTGTTGGACTGACTTTCCCCCCCCCCCTCTCTCTCTCTCTCTCTCTCTCTCTCTCCCCCTCTCTCCCTGTCTCTGCTCGATCCCTCTTTCTCCCTCTCTTCTTTCGTCTCTCTTGCTCTCTGAGACAGTTTTCCCTTCCCACTATGTCCCTCGTTTTCCCTCTCCCAAATCCCCTCACTCTCTCCCTCTCTCTAGCTCCCCCTCTCTCCCTTTTCACAGTTTGAATCCTTCGGTCTGGTCTCTAATGAATGCATCCAGAGTGACGACATGCCCATGTGCTGATCATATGGGGGATTTTAGTTGTTCTTTCTTCCTCACTTGTTATGTCCCTTCTCCTACTCTTTCCTCGTTTACCCCTCTTCCCTTCCAGTGACTTCTAAGACTGTAGCAGCATTGTATCTTGAAAATAGCAACTCTGGCACCATGTGATATGGACTCCTTCGACTAAAATAACCCTGCTCATTCCACGGACTCAAGAGCCCCTCAGAACATTGTCTGATAATTGTGTCTGTCCACTGGCTGACCTGAGTCAAAATACCACATATAATCAGTTAAATTACTTATTGATGATTAATTGCTCTTGTCTGACTCAGTGGAACCCTGCAGGGTCATGCTGCTATATACCACAAGTCATCCTGTATGAATGTAAATACCAGGGTAATTATCTTTCTATCAGCTGTTTAACTCAAACAATAGTAAAGGGAAGGGAGGTAGATAGGGAAGAACATTGATCTGACTTCCCCAGAAAGTGTTTCTAAGAGCTGACCAATGAAATGAAATTGATAGTGAATTCTGCGTGGTGACTATCGGTGAGAACAAGCTACCTTGTCTGCGAAGTGTTTTGGCATCCAGCCACTTCTTTGTTCAGGCAACTCAGGTGAACCCTGACCTTTGGCACGTCTCTCACACTCCATCAGGGGTCAAGGGCCTCTTGGCAGGCGACGGAGCTCTGAGCCAGTGATCAAACACGCCTAGATTTGTTCAACTGTAGAGTTGCGAAACACAGTCCTTACCTCCCTCACAGACCGAGTGTGTCTGTGTGTGTGTGTGTGTGTGTGTGCGTGCGTGTGTGTGTGTGTGTGTGTGTGTGTGTGTGTGTGTGCGTGCGTGTGTGTGTATGTGTGTGTGTGTGTGTGTGTGTGTGTGTGTGTGTGCGTGCGTGCGTGTGTGTGTGTGTGTGTGCGTGCGTGTGTGTGTGTGTGTGTGGGTGTGTGTGCATGTGTTTCTGCCTGCCTGTCTCTCTGTGTCAGTGTGTGCTCATGCACGTGGGTGTTCAAAGAGTGAACATTTAACACAAGCCTGCTTCTGACTCACCAGTCTGAAACATCGCCCATTCTTTCTCTTGATTAAGTTTCCCTCCCAGAGGCAACTCTAAAATGAGTAGAAAGGAGCCAATAAACAGTGAGACCTAAATCACTATTAACACAGAGCAGTGAGATGTTTTAACGGCGTGTGACTGTTCGCTCCCCACAGTGCTGGATCTCCTGACTCTTCAAACAGGGAGCATTGTCCTGAGGGCACTCGGGGACAGACAATACAGCCACTGTGTGTGGGTGGGTGTGTGTGTGTGTTGGTGTGCGTGTGTGTATGTTTACTTCCTGCTCTGAGGTACTGCACGTTGATAAGTATATGTCCCCAGTTGTGTATTCAGCATGTATGATGGTGTGTGTGTGTTGAGGTTCCAATAAAACTCCTCATAAATCTGGCCTACCGGCGGATGCTGTGTTTGGGGCACATCTATTACCCACCTACCCACCTTGGCCAACCTCGCCCCCTCCTTAGCTCTGAGACATACCGTGCTTTTCACACACAAACACAAATACATACACAAACACACACACACACTCTCGCATATATAAGTACAGCCTCCAGTGTCAGCATCAGGCAGGTCTGCTGACAAGCTGAGCCTCATCCACAGCCCTGAGCACTTCCTGTCTCTCAGCCTGCATGTGTACCTGTGAACACGGCCTGTCTGTCAATACAATACACACACACACACAGTCTTAATCATACAGGAACAAATACTTTGCAATCACACACACACACACAGACAGTTGTCTGTCCAGAACCCTGTCTGTCAGTGTGTATCTCCTCAACTGTCTGTTAGCCTGCATACAGTATCTGTCTGCCTCAGCGCCTGTCAGATTCCTGTGGCATGAGTGCATATCCTGCAAGGACATGTGCATATACACATGTTTGTGTGTGTGTACTGTATGTGTGTGTGTGTCTGTGTGTGTGTACGGGGGGGGGGGGGGGGGGTTGTGTGGGTGTGGGTCCCAGAGCTCCAGACATTTGCCTCCCCCCCTCACTCTAAATGCTGATTCTGCAGAAGGAGTTTGCTCTTCCCACTGAAGGGAGATGCCTCAGTGGTGAGCTATGGCCACAGACTGCTGCCTCATGCCAGTTCCCTGTTATCACACGCACACTCTCACACACACTCTATCATATACACGTACACACAATCGTACACACATACAAACAATCATACACTCACACACACACACACACAAACACAAACACAGTCATACATAATCATACACACACACACACACACAAGGATACACACACATGCACACACGCGCACACCCAAATGTTCCTTCCACCATGTGACTCTCTTCCTCATGTTTATTCTCGCCCAAAAACTAAGCTCTGCTCTCCATCTCTCTTATCACAACTGATCCATTCCCTCTGATTCTCTGAGAGCCACAGATCAAGTCTTAGCCTTCAGTCCCCCTGTGTAGGGGACTGTACCTATGAAGGCCCTGGTAAAGCTTTCAGTTCAGCTTTAAGCTGAGCCCAATGGCCCAAAAGCTCAGCCCAATGGCTGGTGCCAACAGTGTCATGACATGTATGGTTGGAAGGCTAAGACTTACTGGGACTGGTGATCGAGGAGCCCTCCCCCTTACTGTCTGTCCTCCTCAGCCTCCCACTGGTGGACCTCGCAATACCTGCCAGAGAAACAGAGGAAGAAAGGATGACAAACCCCAAAATATGGATTATGTCCTTGCTCAGTACAACTCCCATTACATCTTTTCATATGTGCACACATTACAGACTGCATTTATCCAAGTGAACTTGACTCCATCTCACTCGCAAGTCTATCATTGTGTTTTTGGCTGTGTTTCCTCCTAATTGAATCCAGGTACCGGTATGTCAACAAACACCACCCATCCCAGAGAGGTGACATCAGTCTGATAACCTAACACAGACCCTGGTAACAACCTGTGACAGCCAATAGTGGTTTTAGATTATAACCTGCAGCTCTGGAATCACCGGAATGCTTGCTGATAGTCCGTTCTTCTACGAGGAATGAGGGCTCAGAGACCTATGCCAGTCAACAGTGTTCCAGATCATTCTTGGCCATGAAAGCTCAGCTGTTGGAGAATGTTTACCTCAGGAGGAAGCTATGTTTTGGTAGCATTGAGCTAGTTTTAGCTAGCTAGGACAACATGATACATGTGAAGGTAATAAAACATACTTGAAAGGCTATGTACCATCATATTTTGTAAGGGATAGACTTGAAGCAGAGGCAAAGCCGGTTTTTGGTATAGGCGACGCATGAAGGCGCCATAAAGATGGGGGCACCAATTTCCAAAGCCTTAGATTGCATGTTTAACCAAATCAAACGAACACTGGGATCAACACCAGTGTTCAAAAAGGTCAGAGGTGAAACTGATAGTGGTTGAAAGGATTGGTCAGACATGACTCAAGGTTAGATTGTTTGACTGGCCTGGTAGATGCGTGAGTAACAGGAATGCATTACTCAAAAACACTTTAGACACACACGCACAGGATCAACAGCTGGTTCAAACATTTAGAGGGGGGGGACTCTAACCATGGGTCATTGAGTCATCAAATGAGCCCTTATGGTGGGACTTCCTTTTATTCAAAGACAGTACTTGCCCCAACTAAAAGTGAAACACAGTGTGTCATAGACTTCTAGAGGCCCTTCTAGTAGGCCAGACCACTGATCAAGGAGGACAGGAAGTGGCCGAGGTAAACAGAAATTGTGCCAGTGTGATTATACTGCTACTCCATAGAGATGAATCACATCCTGATCTTTGTGTGAGTTGACCAGCAGGGGGAGAAAGAGAGTGTGCAGGGGTGTGTGGGTGCGTGCGTGTGTGTGTTTTCCCTGTGTTTTATGTAAAAGAAACAAAACGTGAAAGAGACTAAGTAAGCAAAGTAAGAACCTGTTTATTTTGGTTCTTTGAGGAAAACAGTTCCAACTTTCTTTTTCTCACATTCTCTCTTTCTCTCATTCATCATCTGCTCTGTGTCTGCCTTGGTTGACACACAAAGCCTATCACTTCCAGCCTGCAGGGAAGCTAAATTCCCCAAACTTCACATCCATGGTCTTGTTGTAGCCCTTAGCATACGCCAGACCTTTTCCTCTACTCAAGTTTAAGGCCTCCATTGGAGCTAGAGGGTCAAGAGTCTGAGCTGACGCTGGCTCCACACACCCACACCTGGAACCCCTTTGGAACGAGAACCAGAACGATCAGAGACTGCACATACAGGGACCGGGGGCAGGGTTGGGAAGGTTACTTTTTCAATGTAATCCGTTACAGTTACTACCCATCCACAATTGTAATCAGTAACGTCACTTTTGGATTTCCCTAACTCAGTGTTGTAATCTGATTACTTTCCATTACTTTTGGATTACTTTCAGAACCTATTTTTTAACCAGTTGAAGTTTGTTTACATAACCTGGAACTTCTTAGAACAGAAATTGATGGTTGAAACACCAGGAGAAAAATGCAGTGGGTTTGTGCGACAATATGTTTGCGATTCTGTTTGACTTTGTTAGGCAGCCATGATTACATTTTTAACAAGCTAGTGTGTCTGTTAATCAAATGTGAAACGTCACAGAGAAAATGACCAATGATAAAACTGCCAACTTTGCAAGTAATAGGATACCTTTTTTTAAGAAAATCGACTACTCCCAAATGTAAAAGTATCTCAAAGTAATCCTCAATATCTTAAGTAAGTAAGATAAGTATCTTCAATCCGATAAAAAAAAAATTGCCAGTAAAGTAACGGATTACAGTAACAATTATTTTGTAATCAGATTACAGTAATCAGATTACTTGTAATCCGTTACTCCCCAATCCTGACCGGGGGTAGTGTTCTGCCAGATGGACAGCGTTCCTTGTGATGTTTATATTTTACAAACACCACTGAAAGCCACCTGTGTGTTGTCTCCCTCTTCGAATTTGATTTGGAGAGGACGCAAAGCATGTGCAGCACATCACAGCCACTGCACTAGTTTCTCATAATGAATTTCTGGTTTTCTGTGTGTGAGATTTTGCCAAGATCTAAACCTGCATGGGTGGTGTAAAGGTCCATTATAACTGTGACACACACACAGATGTGAATTGAATTTGTTAAATAGTCCCAATTATTCATCTTCCTGTACTTAACCAAGGCTTAAATACATAGTCTTGTTTAATCCTAGGCTATGTAGGAGAATTATCCTAGATTATCCCTTTAAATCACAATAATGAATGGCCATCATGTTGAGTTATGTAGGGATGGGGTTGCTACTAACAACTAACCAACAGTATGACACCTCTATAATATCCACTCATTCAGCTGGCGGTGGAGTGAGTTTACATGTCCGATATGTACACAGGGGACAGATGAGGACAGCCTCAGTGAATGGCTGATTGCTGTGAGAAGAGAATGAATGGAAGCAAGCCAAAGCTGTCAACTCTTAGAGCCCAAAAATCGAGTCTGTGCATACAATCTAGTTTTGCACATACATACATCACCACGTGAAAAGGTGAACACACACAAGCACATGCAAACACACAGGCACACACAAAAAATCCAAACACACTCATACATTCTTAATAATAAGAATTGTTCTATAATAAGCACGGTATTGTGGGTCTGTTAGGAAGGAGGAATATTATAATATTAATCATTTCAAATGAATTAATATTATTTTAATATTTTTGTCATCACATGCAACAGATAGATAGATAGATGGATAGATAGATAAGTAATTAGCTTCTACAATTTAAAATATAGTAGTTATACGAGTACAAAATGTGTTAAAGTCCTGCATGTCCCCTTATACAGAGGCATATGAAGACATGACAGAGATAAACACATTGACACGCTGGGAAGTGTTTGAGGAATCTTTAACTGCTGTGAAGCTTGAGTGGAAAAAAGGCTAGTGAACCACAGAGTTGAACCCATGAAGCAGCTGGAACAAAAGGATGTGTGTGTGGGTGCGTGCGTGCGTGTGTGAGGCACCAGACAAGATCCAACAGGTGAGTGGTACTGCCACAGGCGGTGCACAACATCACACAGAGGTGCGGTTCCATTTCCCTGTCCGCCATGCTATGATACAGGTGTTACACACACCTCCTCTCACAGCACATCTCAGAAGAGACTGATCTTGTCATGTCAGGTTTATGATGCTGCCAAGTAGTCAGAATTTAACGTTGGAGAATGGTGTGGAAAAAAGTTTCACATTTTTAAGAAAAAACAATGCTTTGTCCAAGAACTAGTGAGCAAGAGATGGAAGGCAGTATTTTAAGCTAGTGTATGGTCTTTGTTAGGGGTTGTTGTAATACAGAAGGGCTCTTTGGCATTCTCTGTCCTGTGTGCGAGTAACAAGACCGGTCAAGTGCATGCCTCGACAAACGTGAAGAGATTGGTTATTGGTTTTGGATGACTGAGCAGTGTAAACATGGGAAGTGCGAGGGGAGGAGGGCCGCCCCTTGACATATATATACACACACACACACACACACACACACACACAAACTGTCTACAAATAACACACACCACTCTATGCCCCCAGATCACATTGGTTGTGTTTGTAAAGGAGGCTAGTCACTGTTTGAGTAAAGAGGGCAAAGTGGAGCAGGAACTTTACCCCCCTTCTTCTCTCCTCCCCCCCCCCCCCCCCCCCCCCCTTAGTTGCAACTCATTCATTTGGTCCATTGTGTTTTTATGGCCCTCATTACGCCTTGAGAGTATGCTGCACATACACTGTGCATGCCTTCACACTACCTCTCCTGTGACAGGCTGCCTTGGGTGGAAGGGTGGGGGTCAGGTGGCAAGACGGTCATTTTTCATGCGTGTTTTTACAGCCTAGATAAGGTCTCTTACCTGAATGTGTTTTTCCTCTGGTGCGACCACACAAAGAGCCTAGCCCTGTCCCTGACCCTGGAACCTAGCGCTAATCTAAATGGCTAAATGGGCAGGTGAAGATTGATCCTGTTCATGTTTATTGAAGAGACGCCAGCAAATTGTTTTGTTTTTTTCCATCACAACCTGAGGCATTTAATGTGAGGCTATTTCTCACTCATCAGTGTCATTCATGTAACTCGGTAATACTAGATACCAAGCTACTATGAAGTTGTTTTAAACATCACTTCACAAACAAGTCCATGTCCAAGCTACATTATGCTAGTCAGTGATTAGCATCTTTATGGAATATGCAGTCAAATGTCAAGGCAGGATGTAAGAGCAGTGAATAAAACAATGGTGTTATAGATAGAGATCTGCATCCGTGTTGGCTGCTACTTATACAGCTGAGTGAGTTGAAGCAAGTTCATCAAGGTCAGTTAATGGGCTTGAAGCTCCCTATGGAGCCATGGGTTCATATCACAGGTAGGTGGGGAAAGAGAGAGAGTCATGTTACCCTGGGTTTCTGAAGGTTAAATATAGAATATGAGTGTTGGTCTGGATTTCAAACTGAAGAATCAGAGATGAGTAAACAAATGACTCTATTCTGGTATGAGACAATTGTGTGTATTGTGTGTTTGTCTAAAAAAGGGCATATTTTTTGCAGGCTTCTGTGCCTTTACAATGTATTGGGTTTGCCAATGCCCATGCTTGCATTATGTGCGTGCGTGTATATGTGTGCACTGTGTGTGTGTGTGTGTGTGTAGAGTACTATCTTCAACAGGTTCTTCTTCGTCCCCAAGCTTTGAGCACAGGCTAGCTGGGCTCTGTATCATTTCACACCCCAGAGACGAGGCTATCATCACAGAGCTGCATTCCTGAGCCAGTAGACGATAAACATAGAGTGGACTCTTCAGACCTGGCTCCATGCTAGCTACCTCACCACTGGAGGGAAAGACCCCACACACCAAATACTGCACTTCAGGGGACAGCTATTTCCTCTGTATGAGTCAGTGTGTGTGTGTGTGTAAACTTGTGTCTGTGTGTTACAGTACCTGTAGTCCATTAAGCATAGGCCTCTCTCAGAGTCAAATTGATGGTTTGGACATTCTAGACATGCTTGACAAGATGAGAGGGCAAATATGTCTCCACATGGTTTATAGTTTTACTTTCAAGTTCCATCTAACAATACCTTTAAACCTTCAAATAAGAGCCTTTCTGGAATATAAACAGGTTAAAAGCCATAATGCAGGCCGGCGCTTACAATTTGTCAGCTGTTGAAGTAGTAGTGCGTTTTGCTTCAGACATGAAAGCACATATCCATTTATGAGTAAATCAAACAGTCCTTTGGGCTTGGCAAGTAATGACCTGTTTGATCCCCTGTATATATTTATATATGATTTATATAATGTGTGAGCGTAAGAGAGAGCAGGAGTATGTTCTGCCCTCAGGAGAGGGTGAGTGATTCTCATTCATCTGCAAGTTACTGATTGATCCACAGTGCTGAGGGAGTGGCGTACAAGGCAGAGATCAACTCCATTGACCTGGCTGAACTAGGAAGGCTGCATGAGTGAACCCAGACACACACACACACACACACACACACACACAGACACACACACACAGGTGCACCCATTGCACTTAGTGCCATATATTTCCTATAGATTTGTAGCACTAATACTACAATAAAAAAGACACTCATATTCTCCCACACACACTCACAAACTGGGTGAGGCCCGCCCCTGCTGTGTCAGCCACACAGCAGGTCTCTGTTGCCAGTCCAAACAGCGCACCAGTAAAGGAGGCCATCATCAAACACAGGTCCACCAAGCCTTTGTTATTAGTCAACATCCTGTCTCCACCATGTCCAAAGCTCAGCTCTGACAAGCATCCGCAGAATGTGACAGCCCTGCACACGTTGGAAGGAGGGAGAAATGGGATCAGGGACACGGCATGATCTGACATGTGCTCTGTGCGGAAAACCTGACGAGCTTCGACACACAAAGACCAGGAGGACTGTTGGGAAATGGCGGAATGTTGCAGAGAGGTTTGTGTGCTCCCACTCAGAGTGGGATGTTTAGGGATGAGGGGGCTAGGGGAGCGAAAACGGCAGGTAAAGAAGGTGAACAGAGGTGGCCTCTGATGCCTGAGTGAGATGCATCTTGAGAGGTGAAATGTGACGCTGGATGCCGAAAGGAGAGGCATTCAGACGTGGAGGTGAGAGGGAATGTAGGGAGGAACGAGGACCGGAAACAACCTGGACGTCACTGTTGGAAAGATGGATGAATGGATGGATGGATGGATGGACGGAAGAGTGGACCAATGGATTATACAATGAATGTACTAATGGGTGGATAAACAGACAGATGGATGAATATAGAGAGACGTACAGATGGGTTTCTTACTTTTGTATATAAAGCTTTTCAACGGTCCACCGTTCATAACAAAGAACCTACTCCTACTCGATTTAAGTCACAATCACAACATACAGTACGTGAAAACAGACACACTTTCTGGATTGCAAACACATAGAAAACACATGCATAGTAAATGAATAGACACACCCAACCAATGACAGAGCAGAGAATACCATTGTTGATGGCCTGTTCAAAAGGAAGACTAACAGTAAATCTCATCACACCTCCGGCTATGCTATGAAGCTGTCAGTCATAATAATTTACAACCAACTGTCTTGATACATGTTTTAACATTACCTAGGATATAACCTTCTACTTGGGACTGTAAATAATGCTTAACAATACAACTTGCTTGAGCTCAAGGACCAAAGACACTGGGTTTAGATGAGGTCACTACGGGGTTTTCTATACTCTACTACTTATTCTGGATTCAAAAAAGTTGAGTTGAAGATAAGTAGATAAATAAATAAGAAACGGTTTGACGTTTTACCACCTACAGTAGACCATCCGGAGTCAAACAAACAGAAAGCATGGATTTCACTATTGCCACGCCCAGTTATAAATCCTTTGATGGTAACAGGGATAGAATCATATATAGTTTACAAGTCATTTCTGAACCCAACAGTAGATTTAAATCTTAATGACCTAATACCCCAGCAGCGTTGCGTTCTGTCTGTGGCAGGTCAATGAGTAACAGGTGAAATACTCACGTAGCACCATATTACCATACCACCATGAATCTACAGTGTGGCAGTGCCTTAACCTGTGGTCCATTAAAAACAGGGGATCCTAGACCAAACACTTTCATTTTCACATACCCCCCCCCCCCCCCCCCCCCCACACACACACACACACACACACACACACACCAATTGCTTTATTGCATGATGACAAACCAACCTGAATATCCCGATTTCTTCATTATCCTCTTGGTAATGGAACAAGTAGAGTACAATAATAACTTTAATTTAATAAACACCGTGGCTGTCAAGTAGGCTATTCATTCACATCGGTAGCTTTCACAGGTACACCTCTGCGCTCCTTTCTCCCGCTTTCCCTGCCGATCCTGGAAAGTTCCAGTGCTTTCCTAATGCTCCTGGGCGCGGGAAAAAATACCGTCTTGTGGATTTTGGTAAATTTCGAAATGCTTTTGTTTCTCTGATCTACCACCAACAAATGGTAGACGGGAGTCAAAGGATATATCCTGGGAATGGAAACAATTACACCTGCGCTCTCGCATGCCCTTAAACAGGGGAGGGACTTAATCAATATTCTAACTTTACTGTATCTTTACATGATGTATTGCTTTATTCCACAAATATGAACCCCATTGTCTTTAACAACAGGTATGTTTTGAACTATTCCCCTTATCATAATATTCAAATGAAACATTTTCTAAACAAAATCTTTATTTGTTTTGTTAGTTTCTGCTCACACGGTCCGTCTACTAGTCTGTCCCTATAGGGAAGTATGGATTTCAATGGATCGTTACCGATCCTATCGAAAAATAATGCACGACGTGTTCCAAACAAGGTGCTCACTGCTCAGAATAGCTCTTTACAAAACAAAAATGATTTTTTGACATCTGAAAAATCTGACTGCGGTGGGATTTGGAATCACGACCCTGAAGAAGAGACGGGAGCCTTTCATCCAGATTCAAAAAACTTTGTCCTGATAATTTTATATCTTGTTAAAGGATTTTGACAGAAATTGTTTTCGTCAAGACTTATCAAGACTGTAAGCAGCTACTGTATATGAGGGCTGTTGTTTATGCATACAGTAGGTGGTGTCCATTATCAAGGTAACTTCGAGTCTCATTCTTGCACCATAACCACACCATGCCCTACCAGTCTGCAGTCGACAGCAGACTAAACAGGATATGTAAGCTTTGTATTCAGAGTCTTAGAGAGGGGTAGTATTATGTACGTTCTACCTCTACAGGGCAGAGATTACTGAAATATAATAAAATAAGCATTGCAAAGCATTGCATACATGGTAAAACCTGGTATGGTAAATCTTAGCAACAATGCTTACAGCTTTGAAATTGGATAGGCCTATGCGAATTGCTTGCAACAGAATTGGAGGCAGGATGCTCCACAGATGTATTGTGAAAAAATAAACAAACGTCCTTTAAATGTAGATGTACGTTACCAGTGTTCCCTCAACTATCTTTCTTTGAAGTGGACCAGGACAGTCACAGTACTAAATTAGCAGATCTGCAAGAGAACCATCTGTAAAGTGATATAAGCTGCTCATCGAAATTCACATTTTAGAAAATGTGAATTACATTTATTTTACTTCTGCACAGTGCCCATGATGTAGTCGATGACTAAGATGCCAATGAAACACACAAATACAGATTACTTGAACTATAGATAGAGCACAGTGCCCGTGAACAAATTGGTGGCACACACACACACAGATTCTTGAAAGTATAGATAGGGAACAGTCCCTGTGATGATGTTGGTTAAATTGTCTTACCACCACAAACATCTTTATATTTAGTTCAGAGCAGAAGTCATTGAATGCGCAATGGTTGAGCCAGTTATCATAATTGTAGGCATAATGCACCATACAGAGCATGCATACAGTTCTACCTGGGTGTTGCCATTAACATTTGTATTTTTTCCTTGCTTTCCTTTCCTTCCTTTTCCGTCTTGTATTTTCTGTATGCATTTGCATAAATAAGACACAACATCTGACTGAAGAGACAAAATTTGTACAAACATTGGCCGGGTTTCCCAGATTCGTTAAGAAGCTCTTAACGCTAAGAGCGTCTTAAGATCGTTCTAAGAGCGCTCTAGAACGCTCTTAGAACGTTCTTAAGAAGATCTTAGCGTTACATACATACGTACATATGTATTTGCAACCATGTTCTTGACTGAAACGTTGCTGGTTTGTGTTGCTGGTTTGCTACGCTAACGTTACATTGCTGATTTGCACAACTGTCCCGCCTTTCTCTGATTAGCCTTGAATGGACTACAAAATGTCCTAGTGCATAACACTACTTGCTTTGGAGACATCGATATACGTAACCGTAACCAAGTGGTGTCTCATTTCATTGGGGTATGTAGCCCTTACCCCTTAGTTTCAAAGGACAAGAGCTAGGGTTAAACTAAGGGCTAGGGGTAAGACAGTTTTGGGATTCAGCCTTACTGCCCTAAACTCCCATGCAAAAAGAAATACACAGACACTCAGACAGACCGACAGACAGAAGTTCCTGGCATTATTAGAGAGATAAAAAGAGTTCAGACTCGATGAAAATGACTATGTAAAGGACAAATTGTCGTGTGCCACATTAGCACCACCACATCCTGTGAGCTACATGTGGGCAACACTGAGGAGGTCTCATCTAATTTTGCTGAAATGTCCCTAATAAGGCAACACACTCTGGTGTTTCCCTCACATATAATTTGTGGTGGTGCGCCACAGAATCAACACCGGCCGCCACATATTGCGCTCCCTCAAAAAAATTTTTTAACACTATTTAGGTTAAATCAAGCAGCGTATTCGTTCAGCTGCATTTCCTTTCCCTGCTCTCCCTCCGTCTCTCTGTCACTCACGCGTCTCTCTCACATACACACACAGTCACAACGTCAGCACACGTTAGCAACGATGCATATATAACGGAGTGAGAACCGTGAAACTCACTCCTTAGGTATGTAACAGGCCACCCGCGTCAATGAATAGCTAGCTTTTCTTTGACGTAGTTGGTAGTGTTCGCGCTTGGCGAGTCAGAGGTCAAGGGTTCGAGCCCAGCGAGTAGCGGACTATACCTTGGTGACGGAGCGTGGCCACGTCTGTTACATCCCTGTCACACATACATACGCCATTCATACGTAAGACAGACAGCTATATCAGCGAGCCTTCAGCATTTATGCCGTAGCTAAAGATCTAGGAAAGTTGAGGCTACTTTTCGCTAGGTACCTACGAACACCTACGAACACCTATGTTCTTTTGGTGAGAAGTCTCAGGAGTTAGCTACTTACCTGGCGTCATGGAGCCGACCAGTTTATTTAGCAGTAGTGTTGCTACCTACTTGATTTTGTGAAGGTGTGAATCATTTTGGATTAATATTTAATATAATAAAGTTCTGTGTAACAAATTATTAACAAATTAATTATTTTGAACCCCCCCACAAATAGCTTTCTAATCTGTGGGAAACACTGCTTTGGACAAGAGCGTCTGCTAAATTACTAAATGCTACAAAGCATTTCAAGTGGGTAACAAATATTTTTTTGAGGTTCATTAGAATACCTCAGAAGGGCAAAGTGAGATGTTGAAAAGCTTGACCTTGTTCTCTTCACAATCCCAACACATTTCTCAAATCTAATTTCTTGGTATGTTCAACAGCATTGTTTTTACTAGTAGTGAGGCTGTCTCGGTTTGGATTCACATAGCTCAGCACAACTCACAGATATTGATATAGACAAGCTATGACATGCTGGGACAAATGAGTCAAACCTTGTATGTATTCATTTTTCTGGTAGTGTAGATGTTCAAGATACTAGCAGTTGGACCAGAAAGTTGACTGCTGTCTGCAGCATGCTGTGTGGTAAACATGTCTCATTTCAGTTGTGGAAACTATAACACAGTCTCATTTCCACTCAAGGGGTCTACAAAGCATACCTTTGACCTCTCGCTTATAGCTCAGTCAACTTGTGAGTACAGGAAGTCTTCATCTGCCACTTCAACACACATGCACAAAAACGCACACACACCAAACGCACCTATCTGCATCTTTTCTCTATGTGTAAACCTTCCGCCTACAATGAGCGAGCAATGCTTTGCAACCCACTGCAAACTCAAAAGTCCACAGACAAACTCACAGCTTTGACCACTCTCACCACACTCGGCTCAAAACATGTTGACAGTACCTTGGTTCTTGACTTATAATTAAATGAGTAACACTTCTGCATTTTTCTTCAGCATTTGAGTACTGCTTTTGACCTGGGTTAGCTTGCTGTGTCAGTTTGTTAACTCAGGATATCAATCAGGCAGATGGTGCATCAAAGCACTCTAAAAGCAAGTCAAACAAACCTTCGTATTTGATCTAAAAAAGTAAACATATTTACTGGTCCTTTATACCTTCACCAACACTTACTGTAGGTTTTAAGTCAACAACAGGTTGTCCAGTGTGAAACAAACCTCAATACATTTAAAATAATGTTTGATCTATGTAATTGACAATGGTCTGCTGGTCTTGATAATACAAAGTGTGTAAAGATTTTAAGAACTTCTCTTCATTATAAAGATTTTAATTGATCTTTACAGCCTATTCATGAGTCCATTGATAATATAGTAGTCTACTGTAACCTCACCTGGCATACAATGTAACCTCACCTGGCATACAACATGGAAACCCAACATAAAACTGACAACCACATCAATCACAAAGGAAAAACTGTAATTATCATTTATTAATGAAACGGTGAGTGGGAACAAAAAACAAGTAAAATAAACATGTTAATAAGCAATAGATTCATGCTATTTGCATTTTGACATTTTGAGTAAGCCTGAGTTGACTTAAATGAAGCACAACCCTGTGCCATCTGCATGGCAGGAGTGTACTGTGACAGCTTTAACATGCAGATAGGTGCTTTCATAACCTAGTGTGTCCTGTGCTTGTGCTGTGTACTTTTGATACTGATGTACAACACTTGATGGCAGACCAAAAATGACGTTTGGTGAGAATTGATTTTAATATATACAAACATATAATGGTTTATGAGAAAATAGCAATACAGTCAAAACAAATTCAAGATATTCAATCAGAGAAAAGATACACTGTGTCAAAACACAAGCCATATACAGATAATTCCATTCCATTCACGTGCTTCCTTATTTGCAGACACATCTACGCTCCATTACACTAGATCAGTAGTGGCTTTTTACACCCTGTACCACCTCAGAAAATATTTGACTCTCCAAGTACCACCATTATGACCGACAGTAGCGTAAGCCTACCCTATTGTAGCAGAGTACTTACACAGTTACTACACACAGTTCACGCACTATCTTGGATGTTTGCATGCACCACTACCTGGGAACAGTCAGGTAGTAGCGCATGCCAACATTTATTTTTGTTTTGAAACTAAAATATTGTAGGGAAGGCAAAAATTATTTTAAATCACATTTTCAATTATATCATTGTTAAGATATTTAAATGATTCTGAAATTCCTCTGCGTACCACTAGAAAGGGGCACGCATACCACCATAGTTTGAAAACCACTGCCCTAGATGACTCCAGTACATGAGAACATACTTTTGAGGAAGATTTTGATAGTTAATGCTAAACCACTGTGTTGCGCCAGGCAACTGAAGGTTTTGGCTGACATCGAGATGTCTCCTGTATGATCTCTAACGTCTGATTGTGGCCCGCATTTCCTCGTAGACATCATTCGTCCTAGTTTGGGGCACTCTCTTCTTGGCCCGTTTGGCCTTTTTCTGGGAAAACAGAAGATGTTTGTTTTTGCGGGTGTCATAACATATCCTAACAGAAAAAGTATTACATATCTTCTAAAAAAACATATACAAAGATATGGTTTCACAGCTTTTTGCTTCATTGAGAATCTATCAATTAGGTCTGAACTAATGCATTCATTCCTCAGGGGTGTTTTGATAAAGACTTTCCTATCACCTATTGGATGAGTAAGTCGAGATGGAATCTGAGATGGCTGACTTTGCATGAACGCTTCACTTTCAAGTCCTCCAACACCAATATTATTGTGTTACTCAAAACCAAAATGTAGTAATGGCTTGACAAAAGTTAGATTACAGTAGGCCATGAGGATTAGTCACACAAACAAACTCGACAACACTGATCACTTCTGGCAGATTATGGACTGCTGAGCCGCACTTACCACATACGTGCACACCCACACACTTCTTACCTTGGGGCAGATGTAGACGATGAGACCAATCAAGAGCAGTGTGCAGAAGATTGAGGCCAACCCAAAGAGCAAATACATGTTTAAAGATGAAGCCGCAGTGCCATCCCATTGTTCTGTAGTTGTGGCAAACAAAGACACACCAAAGAACTGTCACCAGCTGACTCCAAAGCATGTTTCTCCCCTCACTATTAATTCTTTTGTTCAAAAGCTTGAAAACATGAATTGAAAATGTTGAACCGATGTGGGCCTTTAGGCACATAAATCCCAGGCCTGTGTCAGACACTAACCTGTGTTTCAATGTCGTGCAGAGGCCAAATAAAAAGGACAGGGTTAGGCCAAACCAGTTTAGTCGCCATGTTTGATCAACTTTAAACTAGGGTTTGTTTGCTCTGACCTTTCTTTCTCCTTCCAGGTCAGAAAGTCATAAACCCCAGAAGGTGACCATCTCAAATGGTCACTTGTCATTGTAGGGTCATTAACCCCCACTCAGCCTGTGACCATATTCTTTGCTTTCTCACAAACAGTTTGATACAAATAAAACCACTCTTAGTAAAATATACAGATACACATGCTTTGTGCACATCCTTTGACTGGTTCAGAAACCTGTAAGGCGCCATACATTTCTTTAGTTTAGGGCCGAAACCCTAGGGCCGCCGGACCTGAATACATACATTTTACACATACAAGCATAACCAAGAGGAATTCCATATCACCCTAAGAAGTCTATTTGTAATAGTACTAACTCAGAGAGATTGACGTTGACAAAGTAACAAAACACACCTGCAGCAGGACACGTACTGTCCACCACCAGCAGAACAGACTCTCCACCGTCTGTAATGAGGACATTTCCATCATTTGGATCAAAACGGCTGTACTCACACCAGTAGATATTTGTGTCCTCTACCGTCAGGTTTGAAATGGTGATCAACAAAGTGTGACGGTCTCCATTCTCTGTGTATTTCAGTCTGTGTGTGAGTACAGATCTTGCGATGAGTGTCTTTTTGTTCAGATCAAGGAATAACACGTCTGTGTCATTTTTATCCAGGCGAGCATGCAGGATTAGGGACTCTTGTGGCTTTACCATGGGGTTGCAGCTGATGGTGAAAGATTCACCTGCCTTTAGGCGCACTAGTCTGTTCACCCCTTTAGGAGACAGAGAAATACAATTTAAGCACACACACAGATCCTTCTTCAAAATCTATTTCTCTACATCCGTATTTAGTATTAACCCCCAGCATTTAAAATCATTACTTAGAAAAACAACAATCACAGGAGTAAAATAATCTAATAATAAAATAAATAAAAATAATCTGACTGAAAATAATCTATGTTGTACCGACCTTTCCCAGCTAGGGCTGTGTGAGAGAGAGCAAGGATGAGCCAGGCAAAAGCACAAGACATGCTGACATGAGATACAGCTTTTTACTTCTAAACTCTTCAATCAACAGGAAATGTAAAGGTTCTGCATTCACTACAAGATTCGATGAGGAGGTGTGAGAAGCATAAAGAGACCAGGGACCTCCCCGTGTCTGAGGCACTACTTCGGTTTCACATTTAAAAAAGATGTACAGGGAATTTCCTTCAGTGCCCATTTCTGTACTAGCACATGTTGTAACAGCTGGAGGCGTTTTGAGACAAATTATTATTTCTGTTCCGTAAAATGGGTTAAATTGGCGATACATTTGGAAACATTCACATCCAAATTATTATTATTCATGTAAGATGTTAGTCACATTTCATAACATAATGAGCCTTATTCATGTCATCAACGAAATGTATCCCATAGTGTTAAATGTGGTTACGGTAATAAATCACCACAGTATCATCACAATCACATTTTTTTCTGACAAATCTAACACCTGACAGCATGCTCAGGAGTTCAGGTCTCAAGGCTAAGAGACAATGACATCTAGTGACAACCATGCCAGTGTGCAGGAGGGGAAACACAGAGAGTCCATGCTTAAACCAGTTTTGAACCTACATAAGATTTGCAGACTATATGAATACAAAACATAATTCCTAAATGTCAATACATCAGACTTAATCAAATGTGCTTATTTAAATAAATGTTTCAAATCATTAAAAGATTCCTACACACAAATATAAAATGAAAAAAATGCCAGCCAAAGCCATTGTCTTCACTGGGTGACCTAGAATGTCTTAACCAATGCATTAACAACCTAATACTCTAATGTTACCTAATACTAAACACTTTGAAGAAAATTTGTGATTTTCCCCGCAAAACTTTGAACAACATGACAGAAACACTGAATGAAAATAAATGAATTATCAGAAGGACAATGGACATCTACCCCAGTTTTGAATTTGTGTGGGTCCAACACGATTAGTTCAGCACTTGGACTCCCCAGCATCCTACGCCAGGATCTTGTTTGTGGACTTCAGCTCTGCCTTCAACACCATCACCCCTGCTCTGCTACAGGACAAGCTCTCCCAGCTGAACGTGCCCGACTCCACCTTCAGGTGGATCACAGACTTCCTGTTTGACAGGAAGCAGTGCATTGCACTGGGATCACAAGTCTCTGACTCCCGGTTCATCAGCACCAGATCTCCTCAGGGCTGCGTCCTTTCCCCCCTGCTCTTCTCCCTGTACACCTTCAGTCATCCGTCCGTCAAACTCCTGAAGTTTGCAGACGACAGCATCCTCATTGGGCTCATCTCTGCTGGGGATGAATCTGACTATAGGTGAGAAGCTGACAACCTGGGGACTTTAGAAAGAACAAAGCCCCACTCACCCCCATCACCCTGTGCAACCTCCCCAGTCAACACTGTGGAGTCCTTCCACTTCCTGGGCACTATCCTCTCCCAGGACCTCAAGTGGGAACTGAACATCAGCTCCCTCATCAAGAAAGCACAACAGAGGATGTACTTCCTGTGGCAGCTGAAGAAATTCAACCTGCCAAGGACAATGATGGTTCACTTCTACACAGCCATCATTGAGTCCATCCTCACCTCCTCCATCATCATCTGGTACGCTGCTGCCACTGCCAAGGACAAGAGCAGACTGCAGCGTATCATTCGTACTGCTGCAAAGGTGATTGGCTGCAATTTGCCTTCCCTCGAGGATCTGCACACCTCGAGGATCCTGATGCGTGCGAGGAAGATTGTGGCCGACTCTTCCCACCCTGGACACACTCTGTTTCAGCCACTCCCCTCCACAAGGTCCAATACCACACGCCACAAAAACAGTTTCTTCCCATCCGCTGTTGGCGTCTTCAACAAGGCCAAGAGCTTACACTTACTTAATTCACAATCTGCACAATGACACCTTGACACATTGCAATTGCACTATATTACACTATTTGTAACTTTTGTACTGTATCTCTTGTACTATTTGTATTTTAATATTGTAAATTACTTGGCTACTTTATATTTGATTTTTTATTAGTATTAGGTAGACTTGTAGCTTTAGTATAGTTAGAGCACATATTTAAGTTTTCGGATTCCTATATGTTTAATATATGCACCTTCCTGCCAAAATAAATTCCTCGCCTGTGCAAACTTTCATGGCGAATAAAGTTCTTTCTGATTCCTTGTTTCTTCTGAGCAATCCTGCCCTTTACAGTTGCCATGGTGAGATACAAGAAGATTGAACAGCTGCCTGCAAGACGCCTGACAGCGGTGCTGATAACATTCTCAGGTTCTACGGAAGCAGTCTGCCTGTTAACGTCTGACATTTCCTGGTGTTGGTGTCGGGCTCTGGGACGACAGTATCCTCTGTCCTTAACTTAAAGGGGACAGCAACATAGCCAAACCACCACTGTTACACATCACTAGTCTAACGTTACGCTGCATTTTGGAATGCATGGGGGATGCATTTATGGAGTGCATAAATGGAACAGCACATCACAACAGAACTACCGGCACCTCTACCCTTTAAACTAAACGATGATGTGAAATAAACCAGAGTTGTGAGGATTATCAGCCATGTCTTGCTCAGTAACATGAAGCTAAGTATAATTAAATAGTTTAAATTGTGTCATGGGGTATAACTCAACATTTCAACCCTTGCTTACATGCCACAGGCAAATACCACTCCTGTACCTACGTCTACTTTTCCTGGGTAACAGATGGCTCAACTAAAAACCCAGGGAAATATTTAAACAAGAAATTACAGGTTCAACAAAAGTCTAAAGTATTATTTTGGCCAGGTTTGTAAATAGTAGGCCTTATACATAGAACAGGGATATGACAAATGATTTTTTCTTACATTGAACGTATTATAATATGATATGTGTTAAGGTTTGGAGAACTGAGAAAGAAAGCAAATCACACGTAGGCAATTCTAAAATGGAGGGAAATGCAAAGTGTTTCGTGAAAACATCTGGCTTTCAATTAGGGGTGAAGGAAGTACAGTATGTTGCTTAGGGAAGCTATCCTTGCCATCTCTAATAGAAAATTACTATTCTTTAAGATGTCTATAATATTCTTTGGCCTAGAACAATTATTGCTGGGCTTTTAACTTCTGTAAAAATGGCATAACCTTTTAGCCTAAGACAGTATTGCTTAAGTTTCCGTTTGCTGACAAACGTCTAACAATTTGACTGTTTGACCCTGGTTGTTTTGCCCATAGTCCAGGGGTGTTTTTGCCGACAAGTTCTGCTTCTGTCGTCTCAAGCTCTGTTTTTTAATATTGAGCATCTGTAACCAGTTCTGCAACCTATTTCCCTTTTTAACTTTATGTTATTGAAGATTCCTCTTTTGATAGACATGAACTATTGAACTAATGATGTAACTGTCTGGAATTACTGTATAAAAGAGTGTTCAGATCATGACACCTTTAGAGAGCCCTTCTACTGCAGACATCATTTATGATACTGTTTTGGAACTGCTCCTCCTTGATTTCAAGAATAAACAGATAAAGACAAATTCTTCTGACTTCAGACATTCAATCATAGAAAATTCCACCACACATCCTTCTCTCATCACAAAACAAAAAGAGTGAGAACGGGAGAGTTAGTCCTCACATCCAGACCTCTTGACTGAAACTGTTTGAAAACCACCCACAGGCCAGACACCCCATGACCACAAACCGCACACACCTGCACATAACTGGCATCTATTTTCAAGGCAGGAAGACTCGGTAACAAGTTACAACACACTTCTTTGACAATACAAACACATTTGTCTTGGCGTGTATGGTTCTACTTGCACCTGCACTCCATTGATAACCCACTGGGACACTGTCTCGACATCCATGGCAGAGAACTGCGATACACGTTCCCCCTTCAGATAGAGAGAGACAGAACCAAGGTGCAATGTCAGAGTGTGGGGGACGTTCCTGGTCTTAAAAAGACTGCCCTGGCTGTAAAGTAGTAGTGTCAAGACTGCGTCATTTCATGGTGGCGGTGACTTATACCGGACATAGGTCTCCTGCAGCTCCGCCCGATTGTTCTTGGGATTAAGAATCTATGAGGAACCATCTATGAAATACCTCAACACAATGGCGTCAATTTAGCTGTATCCATTTAGCTTTATCCATTCATTCCAAGTCTCTAGTCTCCCCATGCTATGGCTATCCTCAGAGAGGAGCTCTACTGGGGGCAGCAGTCAAGTCTGCAAGTCATTTAGAAATGGAGAATGGTTTAAAGACTCAGAAAGGATTTAAACTCAAGATTAAAGGAGGGATTTTGTAGGGGGTTTAACCCTTGTGCTTCCTTCGGGTCATTGTGAACCTTCGGGTCATTGTGACCCATCGTCGTGTTGCAACAACTTTACCTGATACAAAAACAAAGTGAAGCGTTTTCTTTTAACCTTTGCGCTGTGGGTGGGGGGGTCTAAGACAGCACGACGGTTAAAAGAAAATGATTCACTTTATTTTTGAAGGTTACACAAGGGTTAAAATTGTCCAAACAACCAAAACAAATTCCCCTATATTTGAAGGAAGAGGGGAAACTGAACAGTGTATTAACATTAACCAAATTATGTCAATACTAATGGAAATTGAAGTTATTTGACTAAGGGTTAAACAGAGCAAGAATGGTCAAGAGTAAGGTTAAATGAAATATACATTTAATAACTGCAAATTAATGACATCAATTACACGGCAAACATGTTACAAAATTATGGTTAACTTTTACCTACACTACCTTGATTGTAAACCAGAGAGAAAGCAAGAGGAGATAAAGGAGTAGGACAAGCCAGAGCTGAGGAGCAGGCCTCAGGAGATGAAGAATCCACAGAACAATGCTTCACAATTCGCTTTATACACAAGAACAACCAATCAGACCACATGTTGACCCTTACTTATCAACATATGACTAGCAATGCGACAGTAAGTTACACAATGAGGTGTTAGACCCATCAAGCAGAGACTCCCTCCACCAACTCCAGACTTTAGCATATGAGAGGTGGGGGCAGGGTGACACCCAGCCTTACATTACATTTTACAATCCTCCCTCTGGACACAAAGCGAAAACTGCAGTGTTCATTGTGTGATAACCTGCACCCATAGGAGAGAGAAGCTTGATTGCAGACAGGTCAGCATTATGATTCTATTGATTATGGCTGTTTCCTCAGAGGATCACTTGTGGGTCGTGGCTATTTGCTCAAAGGATCACTTGGAAGAACCATTGTCTATTGGCATGCAGACATGCCCTTGGTTAGCATATTCCTACTATAGTCCTTCTCCTGTTGCAGAACACACCTGAAAAACAGCACTTGGTTAACAATGAAAATTGTAAAGTTTGGAGTGGTCTGGGGTCTATGTAAGAGTCAGATTAGATACAAATGGACACAAATCTATCATGGATTAAAAAGGCATACAAAAATGAACAAAATACAAATTAAACAGCAGAAATTAAATAACATTAACAGTAACAATAACCATTCAACTAGTCTACATTTACAGGTTGGGATCCATTGTGAGTTTAGCTAAAGCCTAAAACATGTATATGCTTCTTTTTTACTCCAAGATTACTTGTATGATGAGGCCTATAGGCCAGTAGAACTTCAAAACTTGGGATGTTGGCACAAGAACTTGATCCAACACAGCATCAGGTGTCAGTCATTTCTGGCAACACACTCCACAACAGGAAGGTTAAAGTGATCTTTGATTGTTTGTTGTCCATGAATTAGCCTTGCTTTCAGATGTCAACAATATAATAATGTGGCAGAGTGCTAAGTGGACAGTTGAAAGCCATGCTGTGGTATCTCCTCCATTACCTCATGATATAGTACACCCGTGAAATTATAAATGTCAGGTAGCCTGGTGAAACAATTCCTCGTCTATCACTCGTGTCCACACTTAAAATGAATAGCCTATAATCATGTTTAGTAATTAGTTCAAACGAAATGCTTATAACGGACGTTCATTCATTCCAAGAGGTGGTGCAATCGGGTGGAGACTAGGGGACAATTTAAAAAAATAAAAGTATAACAGTTATAAAATATTTTGGAGAACTAATACAGTGGGAAATGAGGTCAACTACACCTTTGTAGTAGACAACTACAACATTGGGCAAAATATTTTCTTGCCTACCATTTTTGGGAAATTTCGGTATGCAGCTCCACCATGTGGACGGAATGTGGTGGATGTGGAGAAGAAAAAACGAATCCAATTCATATCAATCTTTATTGTATTTAGAAATCCACGCGTCAATTCTTTTTTTTTATTATTACTTTTTCATTTACAACAGGGGAGAATGAGACAAGCTAAACGTCATGCCTTTTCCAGCAGGCGCGATGCACTACAGGATGGGCAGAAAGGGAGGAGAGATACATAAAGTGCTTTTGTCAACAGTTTTTTTTATATAGAAAAGGGGTAAAAACAAAAGGCTTGAAGTTTGGGGTGATGGGAGAGCAGGAGAAGACGAGTGTGGAGGCAGTGGAACATAGACACTGGGAGGTGGGGGAATTTTCAAGGAAAGTGGGGGTAATTCTTAAAAAAAAAAAGAAAAGAAAAAGGTTCAGAGGAGTGGTCTCAGCCCAGGATAAGACTGGACTTGCCACCAGGGGGGTTTCTTCGCCCAGCAGCGGAGGAGGCAGCAGGGCTGGCTCCCGAGGGAGCTGAGGGCAGTGATGGCTCCTCCCTCTGCTCCTGGTCAGCTTCACCGTCCTCAGGACATTCTGTTACACACAGGTCGACCAGACAAAGCTACAGTCACCACAGGCTTTGGTTGGTTCAAATGTCTTCCCTCACCCATGGCCTGGGTTTCTTGTCTCAATTGTTTAAAGCTTTGGTAAAATGAAGTAGACCTGAACACATTTCTGGCCCTTAATGGAAGCAGCCGTTCTCCATAATGGAATCAGTACTAAAAACTAGGTTGTCAAAAGATCTCAGTGTTTGACATGGTTGTAGAGTCTTGCACAAGAACCTCAAGTTAGGCTTTCCCAATCTAAACATGTGAAGCTGCCAAAACACAGTATAAGATTCACTTTGAATGTCATGTTCAAACCCTCCATTACCTAAACAGTGTGCTGGGTTAAAACATGCACTTGGATCCAGAACAAATCATTCTGAGAATTAAACAGTTCTTCCTATGAGTGGTGTCATAGAACAGGTGGCTGAGTAGAGGCCATAGCGCTGTCATGACAAGGTACACACATCAAAGTTAATTTTTGATCATTCATTATGACCGCAAGGAGTGGCTTAAAACACAGCAAACACACAAACCTGGACAATGATATATAGCGTTTGAATGCACTGTAGACAGTGGGAGGGATATGACCTACATTCTTCTTTTATTTTTTGGGGGGAAAGGCAGGAAGAGTGGATTATCTGGGCTGCCACAGTCTATGAGACCATTCACTGTGGACGCTACTTGGCTAATGTGTGTCATGCCCAGTTGTTTACTCCAGACAGGAGACCAAGAGACAGATATAGGGAGGTGGAGTGCAGATTCTTCTCCTATCAAACCCATACAGTTATAAGGGTCCAAACACTAATATTACTCGGTTTGAATTGAACAGTTTGAATCAAATAAGTTGCAGGGAGTTCAGGACACTGTACTTACCATCATTAGCCTGTTCATGCACTTCAACCTGAAAGAGCAACAGGGCGGCTAGTTAGTCACACGTGGCCAGTTGGGCGCTCAGTATGGGGCATACAACTGAACTAAAAACCATCCATGGCTAGAGAAGAGAACCCATTCAGGCTGACAGTAAGTGTGCTTCTAATGACATTCTACATGCAACAGTCACCGTCGTGAGACATACTGCCCGTTACTCATCGCATTATCACTACCTTAGCAGCAGAGTTGCAGATCGAGGTCTGCTCTAGGCCGTCGTTTTTGGGGAAGAGGAGGGGCTGCGGGCAGCGTCTCAGGGGGGCCGAGGGCTCCCCGCACAGGATCCCAGTGGGCTGCCCACCTGCAGAGAGATGACCCAGACAACGACAGCTCACAACACACATTACCCGCAGTTTTTTTGCATCTACATTTTTTTAAATATATTTTTGGGAGGCATTTTTAATGCTTTGTTCGACAGTTTTACGTTAAGTGTAACAGGAAAGGCAGGGAGAGAGAGGGGGGAAGACATGAAGCATAGGCCGCTCCTCCACAACCCACCGTTTAGTATTTTGTGGAGCTTTTCTAAGGAGTGGTAGCGCTAGCAAGTTCTGAAACGCTGATCCTCAGGCTTCTTGTCAAGCAGTCAGCTACCATTTGTTTCATGATAACACTTTGTAAAAGCCAAAAAATATCAACTGATAATTCACATCCAGAGGGGAGAGCAAGAAAGCAGGCAGACATTTTCTCCACTACCATACAGTCAATTTTCAAGAGTAAGCCTGAGCGACTGGAGCTGATTCACGCTCACTGAGATTTCATCCGCTCAGATTTCACAGAGCTCAAAGTCGCCAGAGAGCATTTGCCAAACTGACATGAGAAAAAGGCTGAAAACCATGTTTGCAGCACCAAATCCGATTGCCTGGAATGATAGTTCAGACGCCAGAACAGGCCCAATACTAAATGTGGATGTTGTCCAGACAATCAGTATACCAACAGTCACACAGCCCAACCCCACACACACAGACAAACCAACACAGAGGAAACCATTTAGGTCACTACATTGCCACTTTCTAATCAAGTTGCATGAATCAGCATTAAGTAGCACTATGACTCAACAAGGACTCTTCTATCCAGACTCTGCTTTAATTAACCAGACCATCGAGACACTGAATGTTTGCCAGTGAATGTTTGCCAGTGAAGACTGCACAATGGATTTGCCTCAAGTGTCATTTAGCCTAGATTGACTGTGATAATAACATTCAACAAGCGCTACATACAGTCCAGACAAAAGGGAAAGTGAGATGTGTCCCACTACTGGGGTTGACAGATCAACAAGATCAGAGGGCAGCAGTCCCTGGCTACAGTAGTGAATCTCCGCTCTGATTGCAGAGTGGCTCTGGAGAGGCTGTGAACAAAGCCACAGTAATATCATCTCGGGGCAAACACAGTGGGGCCGGGCAGCTAGCTGACTGAACCCACCCGACAAATAAGGCTAATGGAAAATCTAAACAAATCTATGCTTATATTTCAGCCCGAGCATAGTGTAAGCAGAATTGGATGGGTCATTTCTAATATCTCAAGTAGATACATAGGAAAGTGCTTGTCCTGGTCTCAGAATGGAGGTGGTTGGAGTGACATAACCACCCCACAACCACATATATAATTACTGGTGTTGAGAAAAATATAGTGCGAGGAGCCTTGGGATTCTGAACCTTAGTTAGTGGCCTTGCTTTGTTCACTGCAAAAAATACAACACAATACAAACTGGGCCTTTGCTTTTAAAAAAACGACTTTTTGACAAGAAACATGTTATTCAAGTTCTGGTTAAACTGGTGCATTTCATCAGACCGACAAGCCAGCTTTAAAGCCAACACAGGCCAACCACTCAGGACTATCTGGCCAAATAAAAATGAGGTGGACATTGCGGCAAATGAACTTGAACTGACCCTGAGACAACTGAAGCAAAGCCGGAAAACCGAGTCTGACACATAGTGCTAGCAGCTGTGTCTCAGAGGTTAAAAGTCAAGGTGAATACCCCGTACTCCAGAATGATAGGGCACACCAAACTCTAGGCTGACAAAACAAGGTTTAGACAAAATTGTCAACTCAATCTGGATTTCATTAGACTAGGAATTTGCCTATATGGGTCTATATGCATGAATGGTTGGGTTCCACAAAATATAGTTATGAATAGTCAGATGACTTGTCCAGACCCTTTAACACCCAGCTTAGACTACATTTACAAAAATGATTGGTAAAAACTGGATAATGTAAAAACATGGAAGGCAGGTCTAGTTCTCACCCATGGTCTGTTTGGTATACAATGCTTTCGGCTCATAGCCGGTCATAAATAAGTGCCTTAGAACTCATTCAGATTTTAATTACAGAGTATTATGACCTACAAAACAGGAACATGGCAAGACAACCTGTATCATTGCATCCCCCAAAAAATGAATGTTTATTTAAGTATTGTAAATGAGCAACACTAAAGATTTAATTTAGGTATTAGGTTGATAATGAGGAACAATTCTCTTTAATGAACAGAGAATCGTTGGCGGGGTCAAACAAATCCTGGAAAAGGAGAGGATTTGAATACAGGTTTTGTAAGTCCAGTGAGAAAACTGAACTAGTTTCTGTGAGAAGTAATGTTGGCTACCAGGTGGGTTGTTCCTCCGATGGGCGTGGGGGTCATCAGGTTCTGCGAAGATGTTGGACGCCATTTTGTTTTTGCGAACAGGCGTTTTGTCATCATCTGTGCCAAAAGATATGTTGGATGCTCCGCCCGGCGGCCGCAGTACCCTGTGGGATGACAGAGGGTTAATGTTCTCTGACAGCCAAACAAACAGACACACTCCCCTTTCTTCCTCCCCCCCCCCCCCCCCCAGGTCAATCTAAATAAAAAAGAGTCATGTAACACTTGTGATCAGCTGCATGGAAGAAATCAATACAATAATTCAAGTGGCTCATGGATGACACCTCATTGCTCTCCTAGTACTCTACCCACAGATTCTCCCCTCCCTGAGCACCGGCTGTTAGATGCTTACAATCTCTCCCCTACAGCTGACTAGTCTCCGCCTCTGAGCCCAGCCGAGATTCCATTGCAGTGACCAAGATCATTTTCATTCCAGTCTAGGCTACATTTTCATTTCCAACATTAGATGTGCCAGCAAATTCAGCCTATATACGGCCTATAAGTCACAGCCACGGTAACTAAACGTGAATTTAGCCTGGCAATTGTGAATAGGCTATCCAAAGCAAGGGATAGCAAACCCTACTTTCTACATTCGGTCCTCCTCTGACTGAACAAAGACACGATAATGAGAAGAAAACATTTCCCCAAATCCCTTTAGTGTCCTAAGGACAGTCGGGTGGACGACAGAAATTGATGTGTTTGCAGAGCCATTCCTCGACCCCTCCCGCGGCATCGCCTTTTTTCAGAAACACAGCGGATGAATCCACCAGCTGACACCGAGCAGCTGTCCAAGAGGCAAACTGGACCCAGTAAAAAAAACTTCGCTAACAGCACGGGCAAAAACGTCCCGAAATACTAGGGAAACGGGGACAAGACTAGAAATTGGATTTGCGTTTGGCAGTGAACGTCCCCCACGCTAGGTTAGCTAATCATAATGCCTAAACCAGGCTTCACCTCCTGTCCAGTTAAGATGAGCTCATGCTTTCCACACAGGCTGCGAAGATAAAAAGCTTTATAGAGACCCCACCCTAGCATGAAAAGGGGAATATTTTAATTAAAGGCCCGATTAATTAATACATCCAAATCTCCGGCACAACCCGGCACATCCGTTAAAACAGCAAGAATAGTACAAGCGCTACATTGAAGACTGGAAAGACTGGTTGCTAACAGCAAAGCATACTGTACAATGACAATATATTTTACTATTTTGAATGCCTTCGTTGTAAACTTGTGAAAATGGTATGTCACTGAGAGACTGCAATGGTCGGAGGCAGCAAGGCTAGAAGCTTTGGTACGGCAAAGATAAAGTCAACTGTAAAGATTTGCAGGCGCTTAGCTGAGCCCACACCCAATGACCTGCATTGGCGGCAAGCCGACAGTTGATGAAAGACGATTCGATATTTTAGTACTTAATTGGAGTACGGATGGTTAACTTGGAGAGAAATGTAGTGTAAAATAAATACCCAGCTATCTAACAGTAGTTATTTGACACAATTGTCGACACTTCCCTTTGACTGTGTGGCAACAGAGATTGAGATGCAATGAGCTGCATCATACTGTCGGAAGAGAAAATGCAGCGAGTGCTTTGGCAGACTTTGAAGTTCAAAATTTGTGTTAGCTAGATAGAGGATACCGGTGTGTTCACCGAAGTATAGTGGTAGGCTATTGGACTGAACTAAAAACAAATGATATTCCGTGACAATGATATCCGCATTGTTAACTATAAAACCAAAAAGGGACAAAGGAACCACAATCTATCCTAGATTTTGTACTGTAGCTAGCCAGCTACACTATCATCGATGTCGCTGGCTATCGTTTGCAAAGACAGTTGCTGTAGACTTCGTACAGTATCCAGAAAGTGTAGCAACTGCCAAATTAGCTAGCCAACTTGAGCTAGACATGTGTAGCATACTTTGCGAGATACAGTAACATAGGCTAGGAAAGGGTTCACAGCGTCAGATTAATGAGCCAGATAACGTTTCCTACGAGTTTAGTTAAATCCCCCAAAAAATCGACAGCACGGACATAAGACGGTTAGCTCTAGTTAACTAGATTACAGTATATTAGCTAGCTGACTGGCTAACATGGGTGGTGTAGCTGGTGGTTAGCAGGCTTGCCTGAACCCCATTTCTTTTGTTTGTCCATGAAGATTTTTCTGATTCATGACTACCTGGAACTGTTTTTAGCCCCGGGCTCCATTCCTTGAAATGTTGTAGTCGTCGTCATCTTGAGGGTCTTATTCACTGCCTTCGCGTTGCAATCGAATTGATGAAAGTACAAATACAAAATGTGTATCTTGTCAAATCCTAATAGCAGAGATGCCAAAAATCAGGACGCAGACTCCACCCGACTCTACTTCAAGTACGCAAGAGACAAGCGAAAAGGGCGTTTGGACAAGTTATGCCTTACCACAAAGTAACAGCCCACAACAGTTCCAGTCGCTCTGGTTGGACAGTATCTCAAATGGCCTCTCTGTGATTGGTAGCATGAGCCGCCACTCAATGTCAACGTTATTCCACCCACACAGTGGGATGTGCGGGCATAAAGCAAGAACCCGAGTGTACCTATTTTATCAAATTGCTTTAGATACGGATCAAATACAGACATGACTACCTGTCATACAAAGTAGCCACAGGCGTTGGATACAGATGTTGATCAGGTTATACTGCATTTTGTTGTAGAATGCTCTGAGATGCAGTCAAAATGAAATTAGTTTGGTTAAAAAGAGAGAATAACTTTATTTAAACAAGACATTTGTCAGACAGTACAGATGTTAAGTTGAACTGAAACGTCTATTCAGGGTTTCCTTATTCCAAGTAGGGCCTTGTCAAACTATGAACGAGACAAAGTTTATTCTACACAACCACTACTATATAAAAAAGATATAAAACCAATTTCCTGAAGCAGAAGACAGAAAGTAAAGTTGGACAACAAACCAGCCAGTCTACATATGATCTCTGAATGCTAACCAGTAACCACTTTTTAGGTCCTGCAACATTTGCCACATTATGGTCTGAACTTATTGAACGGTAACTCTGATGAGGATGTTTATGTACAAAACAGGATTAAAACAAAAGTAAGAATGAAAACACTATACAACAGCAGTTATATATAACTGTGACAATGACACCTCCTTCTGCATGGCATTAACTCTGGGATGGCAACAACACAAGTCTCAAAGAAGCGGTCTGGGTAGATGTAGGGTGTGGTAGAAGGGTAAATAAGGGTAGAACTTTGTTGGAATATGTGGGGTACTTAGTTGAAGCCCCCTGTCTGTTGTTGGAACACATCAATTGTGTCTTCATCTTCCATTTCCAACTGTCAGGAAACAAGTGTGTAATTTAATGTAAAGCCAAAAACTGGTAAATGCCTATAATATTAAAACCAAACCCACTGTAAAAAAACAACCTTGTATTATAATACATTTTATCTTAAAAAATACAGTATGCATTCTTTTAAAATAGACAGATCAGACTACCAATAGTTTCAAAGCTTACCTGTGCAGGTGTGTCCGTCTCGTTAATTGGCTGTCCATCAAATCTGAACCTGATTTGCCGCATTGTCAATCCCTGTGAACATAGAATCACAAATGTAAATGTACCATAATTGTCGTCCAACGATGGCAGTCTTTCCATCATCCCCTGCATCATACCAATGTTCATACTAATTTCAACAAAAAAAGGAAACAGCAGCATTGGGAGGGAAGAAAAGACTTCCTATTGAAAGTGAGTAAAGCTTGCTCTCATTCCAAGGCCTCAGTGGCTATGTGAGACATTAGATCCATTTTATGGAGACGTTCCACAATGAGATTAGGCACAAGCAGGCCTGGATGAGGGAGGACTAGCACATTGCTAAAACAGCTCAAGCAACTCTTTATACTCTTACCACATGCTGATCACATACACTTGCTGGTGTAAGCAGCAAGGAAACAAAGAATCCTATATCAGTGCATTACAGAACAGTTTTAGGTATGCAGTGGACATGGAGGAATACATGCAAGACTGTTGACATACAGAGGCCAAAAATATGTTTTATGCCAATGAGGTCACTCTACGTCAAGAACACAGTTCTTACAGATGTGTTATAATAAAACAGGTCAGATCTGTAATTCAATTTCAGTGTGGCAATGACCCAATATGGAGCACTAATATAACTATAACTAATATAGTATTATTATCTATAGACTATGTATAAGAATGTGTAGATGCATTTTTCTTTTTGTATTTTTATATTGTAAATTATGGCTCCTTTGCATTTTATTGTATATTTTATTTTAATTCTAAATCCCCTTAGGACTGCTTGACTATGTACCTTTAGTACAGTTAGTCCATATATTTAAGTTCTTAAGACTCCTATATGTTTCATGTATGCACCTTCAGAATAGTTAGTCCACATATTTAAGTTTTATATATTTATGTATGCACCTTCCTGCCAAAGTAAATTCCTTGTCTGGGCAGACTTTCATGGCGATTAAAACCCTTTCTGATTCTGATGCAAAGGGCACCTGCCATACTCACCTGTCTCTCACAGTATGCCTTCATTAGTTTACTGAGCGGCGTGTGCCTTTTGATCTTGAACTGCACCACCGAGCCATCTTGTCCTGCCACCTTTAAGTTTATATGGTCGTTGTTTTCAGTCTTTACTCCTTCCTGAAACAGAAGTACACAAAGGTCTTATTAGTAAAAGGCCCCTGCTGAACTAAACTATATATGGCCTTATGTTAATTTAATATTTGGATTTTATCTTTCATGATTGCTCTCATTACATACTTCAGTAAGTGAGACATAACTTAACACCTTTTGAAGTAAATCCTTAGCTAATGCCATGACATGAATCGTTTTTCAATATCATGCAAACCACCACAAAATACCAATATCAAGTGGTTGAATAACTCCTTTATTAATGAATAAACACAGGTTAAGCATGTTTCAACGTGTTTTTTAAGATTTGGGATACAACATCAATAGTAAACGGCACTATAGCAAATATGTCATATGGTAGTATTTTGGCTCAATGGAATGGAGATACACAACCTTCATTGAATTTCACAAATCCAAAAGGCTCTTGATCAACTACTTCAGTGTGTATTCAGACACTTATTGTTAAAGCATGGGTGTTCATTTGTACCCAATTTTGGCTTAATCCTAGTCTTAAATACTTGGCTACAGTACTGGTACGTCTAACTACCCTAATACTCGATTGGAACCGCAAAGAAAACTTGCTAGGTCCAGAGGTAGGTATTTAGACGTTGTAGTGAACGTAAATAAGTAGGGATTTGATTAAGTAGTTTTAACCAGCCATTGTCGTTTTTCTATTTGTTTGCCTAATGTTCATCAAAACATTGTTTTACTAAATTAACACTGGGAAGAGAACCCACAGGAAGCTAAGCTAGTGGCAATCAATGGGTCGAGTTATAGTAAACAACAATTGATAAGTTAGAGCGCTGATGTTTAAAACATTTTTTCAATCAGAAGTTAAGAGTCAAATTTATACACCCAAGTATGCAATCAAGATAAGATTCCGAAGAGATTTTACTATATTATTCTATCCTGCTTTCCATCGCAGCTGGTTGGCTGGGAATCAAGGAGCAATCTACGCGCCCATGAAAGCGCGTTCACATGTCTTCCGGTGTCTCCAATGAAGTAGTTGCAGTTTTTATCTAGCAATAACTTGAATAAGATAAGATCAGGACTGTTAAAGTATCCAGGGTTTTTTTCTATAGTCTATTTAACTTATCTATGTGACATTGCAAAAAAAAATATACACATTTTCAAGGAACTCACCTTGGGTTTTTCGTCAGCCATGGTTACTCTATTTGCGCTTCTCTACGCCGCCACACAAAGAATGGACGTGAGCGCGCACGTACTCGTTCTCGTATAAAATGTTGACGCTGCGTGCGCGATCACGTATCCACGCGCATTCCATCAGCTTTCTTTTTATTGGCTTAGGATCGGTCACGAGAAAACGTGCTCAGTCTTGGCATTAGCGGGAGTGTCATGATGCGCGTTAAAGTAGCAATCGGTGACACGTGCACGCGCATTTACAACATTCCCTTTTGTTTTGTTAGCTTTTTTCTAGTGTGCACATAAAAAATACACAGTGTAGTAGGTTATTGGTTTAATGATGTACTTGGGTGAAAATAGAAATGTGTTCGAATCAAAACATTTACCAAGACCATTGAAAGAGGAGGCATTGTCTCATAGAAGAGAACAGATCTTCTGCAGCCATCTTGTTTTCATGTCATGGATCTCAACATTTGCAACCAATTATCCACAATCCATTACAGCACCCCAGACACCCCCAAACTTAAAGCTCTGTTAATGGTCCATGTAAGTGAAGTTAATTTCATTATCAAGAATTATTATTAATTATTACTTATTATAGTAAGTAGGAGGGAGGGAGTCAGATGGCTGAGCAGTTAGGGAACCGGGCTATTAATCAGAAGGTTGCTGGTTTGATTCCTGGCCGTGCCAAATGATGTTGTGTCTTTGGGCAAGGCACTTCACCCTACTTGCCTCTGGGAATTGTCCCTATACTTACTGTAAGCCGCTCTGGATAAGAGCGTCTGCTAAATGATTAAATGTAAGTAAAATAGCCGTTACTGAACGTTTAGCATAGGTTACCCTTTGAAGGGGTTAATATCGCAAGACACATCTGCACCAACACTCTGAATCAGTTTGTTTTATAAAGCAATAATTTATTATTTTACCATGACAAAAGTTTAATTGCAAATGTTCAATCTTCCCTGCACTATTTCTAAACCAATATAACATTAAATCTGTATTTCACACACCCATTAAACATCAAGTTAGTAGATCTCATGATGACCCTGAAAGGGTGAACCATGATGAGAGTAGAGACCATAGAGTTAGGTAGAGACAGAGAAAGGGATGTCTTCCTACTCCCTTTACTGGGATTGTAGTCAGGCACGTCAAAGGACTTCTATGACATGCGCAAGGGTCCTTTCGCTGAATGATTGAGGCGCCTTCTGTCTGTAGTTCATAGTTTGAAATGTTGATAGTATTTTCTTTGCTTCTCTAACTTGATACTATTGGCCAGCGTTCTTTTTGGTACCATAGTTATTAGCAATGGAGGAAGTAGATGTTGAGCCAATAACTACAGTAAGCTGACCGACCCGTGGTGTTTATGTATCGCTACCATCTAGCTTGCTAACGTAGCTAGCTAAGCTACCCTTAGCAAGTGTCAAAGTGTGCAGTGTGGTTCAAGTCACCACAGGGATCCTTCAACTATCTGTGTGGCTGTGGATCAAGTTTTAATTGCATAGATGTAATTGGTTTATTGTATAGCTAGCGGTATAAAGAGAAACTAGTTAAGTTAGATCATTAAAGTAAAACACCTAAATGTGTGCATTGATACCAGTAGTAACCCATTCACACTGAACACCCCATTTTCTTTCACAGGCTATTCCAGGGGTGAACAGCGATCAGAAGCACTTGGGATTTGAATGGGGTCCAGGAGATATATTGGTTTATGAGACCATTTACAAAGCTTCAGGTAGTGATTTGAATCAATTTCCCATTACACCAGCTTGTTGTCCTGAAAAACCCATACGTCTGTATTCTTGTTCTTATCAGGTGCTGGAAATTCAGGGCAGGAGTGTTCCCCCATCCATGAGGTCATGAAAGATGAGGACATTTATTCACCCAATTTAAGAAAACTTTTCAATGAGTCTCATCACATCTTTGTCGGACTGCAGAGAATCAATGAAGATCAGCCCAGCAAGAACAAGAAACCCCAGTTAGTTCACTTGAACATGGAGCATTTTTCTTATAGCTCGATAACTCGAGTATAAAATAAATAAATAACTGTTCATCTTTACCTCCTCAGATTTGTCAGTATAAGCAAAAACTACAGATCGGTCATCCGAGCTTGCATGGAGGAGCTTCAGCAGGCTGCAGGTGCTGTATGGCAGCACAACAACAGTTGTTATTCTGGTCACGTGTTTGGTACACTTGCTCTTTAACGGCCTACTCTTACTCTCCAGTGTGTACACAAGATGCAGCGTTGGTCCTGCAATACAGCAATCAGGTAAGAGGAAGCGTTTTAAGCCCTCAACAAATCCCTTAGTATCTTGTTGAAAACAAATGCAAGCATTTGTGACAGCCATGCCTTCCGTGTCAACGACAGGTGTCGATCCTACTGGCTATAGAGATGATCTGGAATCTGTGCGAGGTGTTGTTCATCGACGCGGCTCCAGGTTTGTGTCTGAAACTTAAGCCACTCCCCCGGTGACTGACTAATGTGAGCGTGTCATTAATCCTACAACCCCAAAAGGCATGATTCCTTCCCTGTCCTCTTTGTGTGTGAACAGCGGGCACTCTGCTGCTCCACCTGCTAGACTGGGTGAGGCTACATAAGGCCGACGTGGACGAGAAGGCCATGGAGGTGCTGCAGAGTGAGAGCCCCACAGAGCACCCGGTTTACTGGGATGTGGTACGTGTACATGCTCACTCACACGCTCCCTCTATGGAAATGACTGTGTTCAAGCGTGTGTGTCCCTTCCCCCTGGTAAATGCAGGTGCTGAGCTACGTGCTGCAGGGTAGGATGGACGAGGCCAGGCAAGTCCTGGTGAAGCAGGCCACTCTGCAGCCTGCGGCCAGGGTCATGTTCAAACTCATGGACAACCTCCTCACGAAGATGCCCATCTACAATGTACAGTACTTCTTATTTCAATGGTCTACGGCCTGTTAAGGCTCAGAATACTATGCGTTTGGAAACATCCGTTTGTTCCCAATTTGGCCACTTTATGGTGACCCCCACTGCTGTGTGTCTACTAACGCCTCATTCAACGCCGTCAAGTCGTGTCCTGTCCCATTCAGTAAAACTGCCCATGTCGTTACGCAGCCTGGAGGGACCCAGACGCTGACCGAGTTTGATGTCAAGTGGAGGCACTGGCACGAGGAAGTGGACCGCTGTATCCAAGACAACTCCTTTGCCAGCAACCCCCACTTGGAAGTCATTTGTAAGGTCAGTGTCATCTGGTTTTGGTCCCGGAACCTAAGCCCCATTCCAATACTGTGTCCTTCCCTCCTCTTTTCCTTGAGATAATGTCTGATCTATCATGTGCAGATCTTGGTAGGGGATGAGGATATTCTACTGGAACACAAGGAGCTGCTGAGCACCTGGTATCACTTCCTGGTTTCCAGGCTGCTTTTTTCTCACCCAACAGTAAAGCCTACAGAGCTGCACTACTATGCACAGGTACTACAACACACTCTCCACGACTGCATTACCCAGCATGCAATGCTGTCGTATGACAGGAAAAAAAGATTCAAAGCTACTATTGATGTTTCTTTCATCGAATTTGGTTTATTGTGTGATAGGTTAAGTGTGTGTTGTTACAAAGTGTCTGTAAGTTGGTGGTGTGTGTTGCAGTCCAGTATGGACATGTTTCTGGACATGAGGAATGCTCCGGAGCCTCTGGACAGTATCCTGCTGGCGGCGTTTGAGTTTGATATTCACCAGGTCATCAAGGACTGCAGGTCAGGAGGACACATACACACACACAGGCACCAACAAAGAGCAGTTCCCTGTCCTTTCTTTCGTTATTAACTGTGTGTGCTGTTATTTAATTTTAGCATCGCTCTCAACAACTGGTGGTTCGTGGCACATTTGACGGATCTCCTGGACCACTGTAAACTGCTCCAGTCTCACAATCTGCAGTAAGAAATGCCACAATTTCACAAGGCGTACATTTAAATCAACTGTCATTGTACAAGCATGACCAGAGGCTATCCAACTATGAGGATACTATCATTAACCAGATTGGGTCTGCGTTTGTGTCTTTCAGCTTTGGCTCTAACTTGAGGGAGTTTCTGCTGCTGGAGTATGCCTCAGGTCTCTTTACACACCACAGGTGGGACATCAAGAGTATATTGAGGACGTCTGTATCACAGACCTGATCAATACAGTCGACCTGATTGTATGACTACATCCATTTAATCACATAGCAATTTAGGACATTTCATAGAGCAGTGCCTGATCACACAATATCACCAGTTGGTGTCTGCCTACTATATCATGGAAGGTCGAGGATTAGCACATAGCGTTGGGACTGCGATCGTAACGCTATATTTGCCCGTGTAAGTGAACCTGTTCCCTGTGTGCTTGTGTTTCTCCTAGTCTGTGGCAGCTGGCGGTGGACTACTTTGACCACTGTACGGAGTTTGGGCGTGTGTACCTGGAGCTGCAGATTGAGCGTGTCCCTCTGGACACGGAGCGCAAGGCCCTGAAGGTGCTGAGGATCTGTGAGAAGAGGCAGATGACTGAGCAAGGTGGTCACCACACACACACACACACAAACATAATTCTAACTCTCGGTCTTTCCCTCCCTCTCAAATGCGCACACAAGCATCGTAATCTCCCTCCCCCCTCTAAAACACACGCACCCCACTTTACAGTCACGGGCACAATCGTCTGATTGTCCTCCTGTGCTCTTAATGACTATAACCTGGTGGCATCTCCCTCTGTCTGTCTGCACTGCCAGTGAGGAGCATCTGCAAGATCATGGCCAAGAGAGCTCTGAGGAACAACCGCCTGGGCTCGGCTCTGTCCTGGAGCATCCGAGCTAAAGATGCAGCCTTCGCCACGCTCATCTCCGAGAGGTCCCTCTCTTTTTTTTTTTTGACGTTTTAGTCATTCAGTACAAACTTATTTTCAAAGCTACTTATAACCAGTAGTCCTATAGTAGGTATATAGTTAACTGATTGTATCTCAGATAATGGCCGGGTTTCCCAGATTCGTTAAGAAGCTCTTAATGCTAAGAGCTTCTTAGGGGCCAATGTTAGTTCAATCTGGGGTCTCCCAAACCTTAAATAACTTTTATTGTCTTATTGATCTATCTCAAATATGTTATGTATGTAAAATATGTAATAAAAATTGTTTATCTTCCACCTTTAATAATATGTATTTAAAATGTGAATCCTAATACTGTTTTTTTTAAACCGCCCTGTCACGTGTCAGGTTCCTTCAGGATTACTGCACCAAAGGAACCTTCTCTGATCTGGACCTGATTGACAACCTGGGATCGTCCATGCTGCTCAGTGACAGACTCACATTCCTGGGTAACACACCCAGTTACATTCAAAGCACTTAACAGAAACATACACACACACACACACAGGGTGACTGTGAACTCGTGATTCAGTCATCCACTTATCTTCTGTACAAGACTGAGCCTGAATGGTGACCGAGGGACATTAGATCAGATAAAATGTCTCCCGGCCTTATTATCACACTCATTCCTTGGCTGTCACATGAGCCAGGCACTGTGTTCTAGATAAGGCAGAGTGCAGACCTCATGCTTCTCCTTTTGCTGCTAATGCAAAGATTTCCAATAACCTGTAGTGTATGAGTGGGCTGGGGCGGCCAGGGAATTTGACCATGGAATGTCAGTTTCATAGCTATGGAACCTGACAACTGAGATTGACAGACCCTTGAGAACAGAGCTCGATTTACTTCCCCTTCTTTACATGTACAGCAGTGAATGTAGTTACATGTGGTATGTCATGTCAGTTAGAATCAGTCCTGTACCACTGAAAACATGTCCTATGACATGCGTACGTACAGTATACATGGTTAATCTACGTTTCTCTGCTCATATCATGTGTGCGTGGATGTAGGGAAGTACCGTGAGTTCCACCGGCTGTACGGCGAGAAGAATTTCTCACAGGCCGCTAAGCTCCTTCTCTCCCTCATGACGGCCAAAATTGCTCCCCGGAGCTTCTGGATGACCCTGCTGACGGATGCCCTGCCCCTGCTGGAACAGAAAGAGGTCAGCTCGTTCACCCATGACCTTTGCCCCCCCTTTTGCTGAGCGGGGTGGGGGGTCAGTGTTGTTTTGAATCTCATTTGCTTGTAGACGAGGAAGTCTAAAGTCTCTCATTTTGTGGATGCTGTTTGCTGTGTCATGTCCTCCAGGTGATCTTCTCTGCTGACCAGACCCACAAGCTCATGTTCTGTCTGGAGGAGCTCACTTCAGGGACGAGCCTGCCTAACGCTGACAGACCCAATCAGGTACCAGCTCTTCTCCATGTGCTTCCTCTGTGTTCCCCTGCCTCGGTAAAGATGGTCTCCACTCTTATCTCTGTGTGTTTGTCGTATTGCAGGATGAGGATATTGAGGCCACTAAGATTGAGCTTCTGAGACTAGCACTCGCCCGCAACCTGGCCATGGCTATCGTGAAAGAGGGGACTGTGGATGTTTGATGATGCCCATTTTGGAAAAAAGCTGTTTTTCATATTTTTGTACTGTACATAAACTAAGTGATCAAAATGTGTCCTTTGATAATAAAACCACATTTACATGTTATGGACATGTTAGTGACACCCTGAATCTGAACATCCAAAAGGTACACAGCATCAAAGCACATGAAAATCTTTTGAAAGACTATTTATTCATCATGCAGCAGATGGCACACATGTAATACAGTATATACAAACAAATGGCTTCCGAGATCTACATTGCACATGTTTCACCTCTCTTACAGCAGAAAACAAGTACGTCTATGTACAGCACACACACCTGTGTTTCCCCTAATTCCCCATGGTCAAGACTAACCAAGAGGCGGGAGGTGGGTTAGGGTCAGACGTGTCCTTAGCAAAACATACAATTCAGCGCCTAGCAGATAAGTTATCTTTTATTATACACATACATTAACACACTGTTGACACAATTACTAGAAATGACCCAATTTCACGGTTCCAATTCTGTCATTTACCCCTCCTTGAGTCACCACCTTACCGCGGTGGAGGGGTTTGCGTGTCCTAGTGATCCTGGAAGCTATGTTGTCGGGGGCTTCATGCCCCTGGTAGGGTCACCCAAGGCAAACAGGTTCCAGGTGAAAGACCAGACAAAGCGTGGCTCAAAAAACCAACCATGAAGAAATACAACAATGGTTCTCAGTTGCCCCTGCCCGGAAGCGGGTCACCGGGGCCCCCCCCTGGAGCCAGGCCCGGGGGTGGGGCTCGATGGCGAGCGCCTGGTGGCCGGGCCTTTTCCCATGGGGCCCGGTCGGGCACAGCCCGAAGAGACAACGTGGGACCCTCTTCCAGTGGGCTCACCATCCGCAGGAGGGGTCATGGGGGTCGGGTGCAGTGTGAGACGGGCGGCGGCCGAAGGCGGGGGCCTTGGCGGTCCGATCCTCGGCTGCAAAAGTTAGCTTTAGGGACGTGGAACGTCACCTCGCTGGCGGGAAAGGAGCCTGAGCTGGTGCGCGAGGTAGAGAGTTTCCGGCTAGATATAGTCGGCCTCGCCTCGACGCACAGCGTGGGCTCCGGAACCAGTCTCCTTGAGAGGGGCTGGACTCTCTTCCACTCTGGAGTTGCCCTTGGTGAGAGGCGTCGAGCTGGGGTGGGAATACTGGTTTCCCCTCGGTTCGGCGCCTGTACATTGGGGTTCACCCCGGTGGACGAGAGGGTAGCCTCCCTCCGCCTTCGGGTGGGGGGACGGGTCCTCACTGTCGTTTGTGCTTATGCACCAAACGGCAGCTCAGAGTACCCACCCTTTTTGGAGTCTCTGGGGGGGGTGCTGGAAAGCGCTCCTCCTGGGGATTCCCTCGTCCTCCTGGGGGACTTCAATGCTCATGTGGGCAATGACAGTGAGACCTGGAGGGGCGTGATTGGGAGGAACGGCCCCCCCGATCTGAACCCGAGTGGTGTTTTGTTGTTGGACTTCTGTGCTAGACACGGTTTGTCCATAACGAACACCATGTTCAAGCATAAGGGTGTCCATATGTGCACCTGGCACCAGGACACCCGAGGTCTCAGTTCGATGATCGACTTTGTAGTCGTGTCATCGGACTTGGGGCCGCATGTCTTGGACACTCGGGTGAGGAGAGGGGCGGAGCTGTCAACTGATCACCACCTGGTGGTGAGTTGGCTTCGATGGTGGGGGAGGACGCCGGTCAGGCCTGGCAGGCCCAAACGTAATGTGAGGGTCTGCTGGGAACGTCTGGCGGAACCCTCTGTCAGAAGGAGCTTCAACTCCCACCTCCGGGAGAGCTTCGATCATGTCTCGGGGGGGGCCGGGGACATTGAGTCCGAATGGGCCATGTTCCGGGCCTCCATTGTTGAAGCGGCTGACCGGAGCTGCGGCCGCAGGGCGGTCGGTGCATGTCGCGGCGGTAACCCTCGGACCCGGTGGTGGACTCCGGAGGTGAGGGATGCCGTCAAGCTGAAGAAGGAGGCCTATCGGACTTTATTGGCTGGTAGGACTCCAGAGGCAGCTGATGTGTACCGGCAGGCCAAGCGGAACGCGGCTTTGGCGGTCGCGGAGGCAAAAACCCGGGCATGGGAGGAGTTCGGCGAGGCCATGGAGAATGACTTCCGAACGGCTTCAAAAAGGTTCTGGACCACCATCCGGCGGCTCAGGAGGGGGAAGCAGTGCTCTGTCAACACTGTATACGGTGGGGATGGTGCGCTGCTGACCTCGACGGGGGACGTCCTGGATCGGTGGAAGGAATACTTCGAAGACCTCCTTAATTCCACCAACACGCTTTCCGACGTGGAGGCAGAGTCTGGGGACATCGGGGGGGGCCCTTCTATCTCTGGGGCTGAGGTCGCCGAGGTGGTTGAAAAGCTCCGCGGTGGCGGGGCCCCTGGGGTGGATGAGGTCCGCCCGGAGTTCCTTAAGGCTCTGGATGTTGTAGGGCTGTCTTGGTTGACACGACTCTGCAACATCGCGTGGACATCGGGGACAGTGCCTCTGGACTGGCAGACCGGGGTGGTGGTTCCCCTCTTTAAAAAGGGGGACCGGAGGGTGTGCTCCAACTTTAGGGGGATCACACTCCTCAGCCTCCCTGGGAAAGTCTATTCAGGGGTCCTGGAGAGGAGGGTCCGTCGGATTGTCGAACCTCGGATTCAGGAGGAGCAATGTGGTTTTCGTCCTGGCCGTGGAACAGTGGACCAGCTTTATACCCTCCGCGGAGTCCTGGAGGGTACATGGGAGTTCGCCCAACCAGTCTACACATGTTTTGTGGATTTGGAAAAGGCGTTCGACCGTGTCCCTCGGGGGCTCATGTGGGGGGTGCTCCGAGAGTACGGGGTACCGGATTTCCTGATCGGGGCTGTCCGGTCCCTGTACGACCGGTGCCAGAGTTTGGTCCGCATTGCCGGTAGTAAGTCGAACTTGTTTCCGGTGAGGGTTGGACTCCGCCAGGGCTGCCCTATGTCACCGATTCTGTTCATTACCTATATGGACAGAATTTCTAGGCGCAGCCAGGGTGTTGAGGGGGTCCGGTTTGGTGACCTCAGGATCGGGTCGCTGCTTTTTGCGGATGATGTGGTCCTGTTGGCTTCATCGGGCCGTGACCTTCAGCTCTCACTGGAGCGGTTCGCAACCGAATGTGAAGCGGCTGGGATGCGAATCAGCACCTCCAAATCTGAGGCCATGGTAATCGACCGGAAAAGGGTGGAGTGCCATCTCCGGGTCGGGGAGGAGATCCTGAACCAAGCGGAGGAGTTCAAGTATCTCGGGGTCTTGTTCACGAGTGAGGGAAGAATGGAGCGCGAGGTCGACAGGCGGATCGGTGCGGCGTCCGCAGTGATGCGGGCTCTGCATCGGTCCGTCGTGGTGAAGAAGGAGCTGAGTCGAAAGGCGAAGCTCTCTATTTACCAGTCGATCTACGTTCCTACCCTCACCTATGGTCACGAACTATGGGTAGTGACCGAAAGAACGAGATCGCGAATACAAGCGGCCGAAATGAGCTTTCTCCGTAGGGTGTCCGGGCTCTCCCTTAGAGATAGGGTGAGAAGCTCGGTCATCCGGGAGGGGCTCAGAGTAGAACCGCTGCTCCTCCGCGTCGAGAGGAGCCAGCTGAGGTGGCTCGGGCATCTGATTAGGATGCCTCCTGGACGCCTCCCTGGTGAGGTGTTCCGGGCACGTCCCACTGGGAAGAGGCCCCGGGGAAGACCCAGGACACGCTGGAGGGACTATGTCTCTCAGCTGGCCTGGGAACGCCTTGGGGTCCCCCAGGAAGAGCTGGCGGAAGTGGCCGAGGGGAGGGAAGTCTGGGCCTCCCTGCTTAGGTCGCTGCCCCCGCGACCCGATCCCCGGACAAGCGGCAGATGATGACGATGATGATGATGACAATTCTGTCATTTAATTAAAATGTCTTCACCCCGGTAATTGTAGTTCACTCTATATTCAACTTGGTTGTTCAGTGATGCACTGAAATACTAAAATGTTAAAATAAATAAAATACATAATTCCAATACTGACAAAAGTAAATGGAACAAAACTAAATCACATTTTACTTTCTGTGATTCCTGTCAAATACTCCACGATAACACAAGATGGTGAGAATCTGGGAACGTAAACAAGTACTCTTAAAGTACAGCATGCCAAAATGAGGAATGTTGCCAATTTATAAATACCCTTATGGTGCCAAGAATAATGGCATGACCAACAAGATGCAATATAGTCATATTTGACTTTGAAATATGGCCCAGAAAACCAAATAACTAATACAGTATAAGAAACACAATTTAGTTAACTTAAATCATGTCACAAGCATGTAATGAGAATTATCGCTGGATATCCACTGTCAAAATATCAACCCAATTTTTCTAGTTTTCCTATCACACAAGCTTTTCTAAATACCGGAGCTAGCACTTGCTGTCTGATTTGTCGGTAGTCAGTTGAACTAAATAGTTTCCCATTGATATTAAAACATTACTCTCATCATAAATATATAGCTTGAAGTATATATTCAGGAGGCTGAGCTAAACTCAAGTAAATGAATCACTTATTACAGTAGTTCCTGCGACTCTTTAGCAGCTAGCTTACAGTACACCATAAGCAGAACCTCTCCATCTTAAATCATCTCGCTAATAATAAAAACAAAGAACATTTTTTATGGACTTACACAGACGTTTTAAGATGTGTGTTAATGGATCAAAAATCAAACTGGAAAACGACAAACCTTTTTTTTTACAGAATAGTTGGCTGACAGTGACTGTAGTTGTACGGTTATCATTGCAGCAGTGCTCTCCCACCCTCTCTCTTTCTCTCTGAGGTATGTGGTTACCATACCCCATCATGGAGTGTCACCTGCCCTGTCCCACTCTGGTGGATGTGAGGGGGCTCTGCTATAGGTGTCCCCATGTGTCGGCAGGGGGGAACTGGTCCACCTCGCCCACCTCTGTGCACTTTCGCTCTCCCAGGGTGAACGCCAGCTTGTACCGTAGACGCACCTTCTCCTGCAACACACACACCCGTTTTAACCGACATACCTTTATCCAGGTGCTTTTAATTTCAGATTGATTCATAATCAAAACATTTTCATTATGAATTATCGACAACAGACGAGAGGCATGATGGACCATTCTACATAATGTTCCTCAAGGCTCAAACACTATCTCGTTGTATGCTGGGTGGGTGGCGTGATGCTCCCAAAATGAACAAGTACTTCCTGTTTCTACAGGAAGTCTCCTACCTTCAGTGGGTTGGCCAGCAGCATGACCTGGGTGATGGAGGCTGGGGGCAGGATGGGGTTGAAGGGGGCCAGCTCTGTCTCCGACGGGGGCAGGAGCTTCACCTTCATAGACTGAGAGTGTAAAGAAGGGATTCACATGTGGTAACTGCAGGATGTCTGTACAGGATCTATACTGCATGTGTGTTTACATATGCACCATGTTTCTATGCCTATGAGAATGTGTGGCTTTGTGATAACAGGCGTGTTGAATGGATTACCTTGGGCACGGCGGCTTGCAGGACCACGTTCTGAACAGGGAGAGGAGCTGTGTTGAGCGTGGACACCACCAGCACCAGCACGTCAGGTCTGCCAGGGGGGCAGTCAGAGGCGAAGTTGAGCAGCACACGCACCCCATCCTTGTCATAGGCAGTCACTGGCAAAACTCTACCTGGAGACAGAAGGAGAGGCCAATCACAGACCGGGATTTGATGCCAGCTTGACATGGAGGTTTGGATCTGGACTGTGTTTCAATGTGTATCTGCACACATGCATATCTGCGAAAGGTTGTTAACTCTGAACTTCATTCATGTATACACAGTGTACTGTATATGCAATACTACAATACAATAATAATACAACAATAATGTTCAATGAAGTCTTTACTAGCCCCAAACCTCCCAACCCCTTCCTCTCATACTCCCTTCCCCAGGACTCACTGGGTCGGATGGCCTCCAGGGGAACATGCACATTGGACAGGGACACCTCAGGCCCTCTGGCTGGGCTGCCCCCCTGGAGGGAGGGGTGGATGGGGGACAAGGAGCGAAACAGGGGGCTGCCTGGGGCTGAGCCCAGCATCTGGGCCTTGGCATGGGACACCGCGGGGGAGCCTGGCATGGTGCCTGGCAGCAGGGAGGCAGAGGGGGCCAGCCCGGCCATGGAGGTTGGCACGCCCATTCCCATCCCAAACCCACCGACAGTGTTCATCTGGACAGGCAAACTGGCGATTAAAAAGCACAGAAAGAGCACCGTTTGTAAAATACAATTAAAACACATCAAGTATACGAGCAGAGTAGTAGAAGTTTTCCCAGACATAGGCTGAAGACAAAGACATTTTGCCGGGAGAATCTCCCTGGCCTTGACATGTAACTTGGTTACGAAACAGGAACAGTCCGTCTCTGGGGAAGCTGTAAACACAGTACAGAAGGCAAGGTAACATGATCCAGCACCTCTTGGGCTCTCCAAAGTCCAGCATGGCCAGATCCTGCAGGTCCTGCAGGCTGTTGGAGGCTGGGGCTGGTGGTCCTGCGGAGGTCTGCGGGGCTGGGGCCGGAGAAAACACTGACCCTGACATGCTGCCAAACAGATCCACACCGTGCTCAGGGGCCTGTGAAAGAGAGAACAAGAGGTTTTCACCACAATTCCTCAGTGTATACGTTTTGCTTGTTGATGCTGTTGCAAAACCATTCTTGGGAGGAAGAGAAAACATGAGGCTGTGCAAGAGGACAAGAGGTTTTCGTAACAATATGTCAGTGTTCTTTGCTTGTTTAAGCTGTTGCAAAAAACATTTTCGGAAGGATCACAAGATGAATCTGTACCTGTAAAGAGGTCCACTGATTGGATAGTTCATCTAGCTTTGGTTTGGAGTGGCTGTTAAGTGAGGAGGCTGGATCATTCAGGCCTGACAATTGACAAAGCTGAATGTAAGTATACGATTGATGTCAGAACCCCCCCAAAAAATTAGACTCATTCTAGATTTGATAAGCAGAAGTTTCTTAGTACCTAGGCAAAGCAGTTCATCATCGAGGAGAGACAGCGCAGTGGAGGCCCTGTCAGTGGCCGAATGGCTGGGGCTGTTGGTCTGACTGGCATGCAGCCCAGCCAGTCTCTTTGGTGGAGGAGGCAAGACCGGGATGGAAAAACCCAGGGGATTGGCCGGGGTGGGGTCCGAGAGCTGTGGGGGAGGGGCAGGCTGAGGAGGAATGAGGCTGGGAACATCGATGCCAGCCAGGTCAATCAAGGTCTCTGTGGAGTCACTGCTCCTTGTGGTCTCTGTACGAGACAGAGAGAGCGAGAGCGGCGGATACAGAGAGAGACAGCGAGAGAGAGGGTGATCATACATAGAGAGAAAGTGTATAAGAAAGTGTCTCACATGAAAATGTTTTTAAAACGTTCTTGCTGTGCGTATATGTTTGTGTGTGGTCCCCTCACCATCACCAACAACAGGTTTAGGTTCCTCATAGTCCCCATTGACTGACTGACCGTCAACAACCTTCTTGTAGGAGTTGATTACCCGTGAGAGGTCATCACTGGCCTGGAGGATGTCTCCTGCGAAGGCCATAGGTTAACATGTTGTACAGGGACACACTGTTGAACTAGGACACCAAATTCACACGACAATCTCACCTAAATTTGTGTCATTATCTTCCGTCTCAGTGGCCATCTTGAAAGCAGCACGTCTCAGTTTATCACAGCGGTTGTAGAGTTCCTGACATGACAACAACAAAAAAGACTTTCAATCTTCAAGAAAACGGAGGTGTGAGGCATGTACGCGACACAAGCTGAAGACCCACCTTGATGAGTTCTCGGTCGGATTCCGAGGACCTGTCCTTGTCGTAGTGCGTGAGCATGTCGCTCAGGAGCTTGACATTGATGTTGACCTCCTCCAGGGTGTGTATGCGCTTGCTGACCTTCTGCACTCTGGCATCATCCTGGCGAAACAGCGGTGTCACTACATCCGCTTACTACATAAACAGGATTCAACCCTAGGTCCTATTGACTGTTAACAGTAACGCGTTGATGATACATGCAGTGAACTCTTGTGACTACCCGATGTGTAGGACTTGTTGCACACGTGAGTAGCTCGGTGTAGATTTCTTCCCATTGAAACATGATCTACAACCATATGTCTATAGGAATAGCGCCTGGTCATTTCTGTAGGAAGCATGAAGGTGTTCTTGCTCTCTGACCTCCTTCACCATGTTCTTGATGAGCCTGTTGGCCTCCTGGAGGTCCTCTGGATTCTTGCTCCTTAGAAGCTCTGCAAGCAACTACACAACCCCAAACACACATGTCCGTTTAGCACTGTGAAACCTATAAAACACTCATGCAATCTTTAGCAGACAAACCAGCTGTAGTCTACCTTGCCTCAATCTCACCTTGCCCATGTCCTCATTATCAAACACAGGGTTCTTGGGGCGTGTAGGGGGCGATGGGATCAGGGTCTTGTCCACTGGCACATCTGGGTCTGCAGTTACAAGACCTGGGCCATATGATGGTTAAAATGAACACACTGTTCTGAAATCGGTTAATTATAATGGATGTGATGTAAGGAGATGTGAGACGGTGTTGTCTGTCTCTCACCTTGCCTCCTAAGGGTCTGGTAGGCTTCACTGATCTTGGCCTCATTAGGGAAGACCACCGTCCAGCTGTATAACATCTCAATGATCTTCATCTTCACCTTCTCTGGCACACTGTCCCCCATGTACTGCAAGGGAGGGGAAATGGGATGTGGCTTCATTAGTGACCCATTCACCCGTGGTAGACACAGAGCATATCGTTTCCCGAACAACATACACACATAACAGGATAACAGGTCAACTCACTTTAGGAGACACCACTTTAATCAGCTCATTCAGAAATCGGTATTTTCCTATTTCATTATGAAATCTTCTCCCGCAGTTCTTCATACATGCCTCTAATACCTGCAAGCGAGATGGTTCTCATTCAGTTAGCATGGACTTGGTTTGTATTTGAAGTAGTAGGAAGAGAAAGGATACAGAGTCTATTAATAAGGTCCTTACTGTTAATGCCTGAAGGGCCTCCCATTCTTGAGGCGAGTGGATTTTATGGACAAGCAGCTTTACAGCTATCTGGGGCCTACACAAAGAGTGGAGGTTAGACTGAATCCCAACATTTGCTCACATAGGCTAACATCTCATCTTAATTTATATGAAATACTTTGTACCCTTCTAATTCCTTATTGATCTGGTCACAGAAGCCAATGATGTACTCCCAGTCCTCTTGCCTGTTATTTGGATGGGTGGCTTTATCTGTGATCAGATAGCAATGCACAAGTATGCCTTACACATTCAACTAAGACGAGAAGATTGAACATTGAAAAGATCTCACAAAGGCCATTAAATGAACAATTTCCTATTGCCATTCCATAGCATTATCTTTTACAGCCTGTCTGGTGATCAATTTCACAAGGCAGGGATTGTCATCCCCCCCACGTATGTGCTTTAGCCATTTCTGAGCAAAAGATGGGGTGGTCAAAATGCTACATTACAGCCTTTCCTCGAACAATAGCTTAGTTTTAGGCATATCAACATAGCTGCTACTCTTTTCAATTGCCAATTGAAAAAGTAATCCACTGTCTAGTTCCACATCCCAAGAAATATGTCAGACTGACTGACACGCTATATCTCGCTAAAGAAAACAGACCCAGATTCAGTTCCTAGCTTTCTTTTACAGGGATGAATGATGTGGGGAGCACAGATCCAAGATCTGAAATACATCTAACGCAGTTGCCTTTAGATATCTGAAGAAAGTACGACAGCTAGCATAAAGACAGCATCGCTGTTCATTCAGTGGAATGCATTAGGACAATTACAATATCATTACTAAATAAATGGCTAACTAAGTGAATCACTTACTGAGCCAAGATTCAAGCGTCTCCCCTTCCTGGTACGCCATAGCACTACAAACATCGTGTGATGTCACCAATGTGTGCGCGAGAATCAGTGAATCAATCTTACCTAATAAACCTAATCAATACATACATGTACTCAAATTTGAACTTTTCATTTATAATCTATATTAGAATATCGATTTGTAGGATGGTAATTCTTGACAAAAATAGGGACTCTTAAATGATTTTTTTTATTTGAAGGCATCAGCTAGAGATACTAAACTGGGGTCCTCAATCTCTATCCACATTATCCAAGATGGCTGCGACCATAACAGGTTTATTAAAACCTTGGACACCGAGGCAAGTCATTATCTTACTGACAACACAATATATATTTATGAAGCATCACATTGGTCATATATAGAATAATATTTGCATTGGTAGTTAGTTAACAATATAGCTTACTTTTCCGTCACTGTACTACCTAGCTTGCTAGTACAGTATCCCTTGCCTGGTACACAGTAGCTAGTGTGTACCACTGTACTAACAGTGACAATGAAGGATGTTGGCAATGTTGTTTGTCAAGAGCCTATTTGGTTTGTCACATAAGTCACTAGGAATGCGACATCTGAAATGTGTGTTTAATCTCGTGAAAACGGTTACCAGACCCAGTATTAGAAATTAATCACTGCTACCCGAGCAGACAATATGAACAGCTAGACTGTGAAGAAAATTGTACAGGAAAGTCTGGGTGGATGGCTTACTGAACCTCAGGACTCGATCTCACTCATTGCGTGCCTATAACGCTCACGTGGTATAGAGTGTAGATGTGCTTCTGAATGCTTTCCAAGTATGGAATAACTATCAGTTAAAATGAACAACCCATACGTCTGTCTCACCAGAGTGTTCTCAGTGAGATGGAGCAGATACAATCCATACTACCTGGAGCCAGACCCTCGGAAAGACGTGTACGAAATTCCGGAGAACGAATTAACGGCTGAGCAGAAAGAGGAGCGTGAGCGAAAGGCTGTCAGTCCGATAAAGGCAGCAACTAGTGGGGTCACAAGCTCTTTATTCCAAGAACCAGATTTGAAGTAAGAGGAAACATGAGATGCAGTTTCCTTGTAGTTTAAATCTCATATATCGCAATAAAGTGTATTCTATTTTTCTTATAGCAAATTCATCAATATGATGATGAAAGATGGCGACAAGGTCACAGCAAGAGGTATTATGAATCAGGTAAGGGAACCTGTTGTCTTGGAACTTGTGTATTGGAATGCTTTTAACAATTTGCCTCAGCCACTGATAGGAGTTTAGCAAGAGCATTTATCTCTCTCTCTCCGCAGACTTTGGAAACCATAAAGAGGAAACAGGTGGAGAAGTACCACAAAGCTCCCGATGGTAACAAGGCAGAGATAGAGTGTAATCCTTATGCTATATTTCACAAAGCATTGGAGAACTGTAAACCTGTCATTGGCCTGGCTAGCATACAGAAAGGGGGCAAGTTCTACCAGGTACGTTACACTCTAGCCTCTTGGACATATTTTGTTGCGAGTGCACAGAATGTGTAGATAGTGTTTTAATTGTTCTTATTGTTTCTAAACCATCTGCAGGTGCCCATCCCCCTGACTGAGAACCGCAAGCGTTTCCTAGTTATGAAGTGGATGATTGGAGAGTGCAGGGACCACAAGCATCGACGCACACTCATGTACGAGAAGCTTTCCCAAGAACTGCTAGCTGCCTATGTCAAGGAGGGTAATGTCATCAAAAAGAAACATGAAATGCACAAGATGGCTGAAGCCAACAGAGCTTATGCCCACTATCGCTGGTGGTAAATGGATCAACTTCAAAAGGTGACTCAAGACTGGAAACAAACTGCTTCATGTGGTTGTCTTTCCAACTTTCTGAGGGGAAAGTGGATTCACAGTATACAACTCGACATCTGGTCTGTGTATTGACAGATATTGTAAATAAAGTGGCCAGAGGCCATTATTGTGATATATTCAAAATGGTGTATTTCCACAGTGATCTAAACAATGATTTGTCACTGTGTTTCTGTTTTAATATTGTGAAAGGCTCAATAAAAACTTCATGTGAAGTAACTGTAAATGTTGATTATTGAAATGCAATTACATAACCACTGATATATGCAACATTTAAAAAGAAAACTGTTCTAAACATTTTACCCAGTTTGATTTATTTTAACAAATCAACATGTCAATGTACTGAAAAATGGAAACCAAGCAGTGAACTTTCCATTTGGAACAGGTTAGTGATGGCAATGGTTCTATAAAAATATAAGTCTAAGACCCATCCTACCATGGAACCATCTGTATTCAGAATAGGTACATGTACAAAAGGTTCCAGTATATTTGGTAATTAGATAGAAAAAAGACATGACATCAGGAAAACCTTTCTAGTTTCACTTGCAACTCTATTACAATGGTGATGTAGTGTGAATATGGTAATAAATACACATATATCTTAAAAATTTAAGCTATAAAGAATGTACTCAGAGACTTGAACCCCAAAAGTATATCTGGACTAGTAGGCTTACACCTATGGCAGTACCCAGTAGCAGTCATGCAACTTGGTTAGTAGCTCATATTGTTACTACTGGTAACTAGCAAAAAAGCTAAATTAAGGTCAAGTACAGGTTGCTTAAATCTATTAAATAAACAAAAAACAGCCCAATATGTGTTAAACATCTTTAAGATATGGTAGCTAGTGTCACTTCACAAAATGTTTTTCTCTAGAAAAAGCTCTGCTATTGTTCCAAGCCTGTGTGCAGCGAATCAAAGGGCACTGCTTTGATTTGGTGATCTCGGTTAAGCTGTCAGCACACTGTTCAAATCAGAAAAGTAACAATACTCCAAACTACTATCTGGAACATCCATGTCAACAAAGTGTTAGTGCTGGTGGGATCTTCAGGTACATTTTAGAAAATATGCAAAAATAAAAATATATTCTTGCAATAATAAAGTATTATCTGCTTATTTAATTTATATAGTCAGTATTGTGGCAGTGTACACACATAAAACAGTAGCTAAATAAGATAAACTGCATCTTCAATTTTGTAGCACCAAATATCCCTCTATAAATACGAAATCTTGGGTATAAAAAACACCAGTAAAATAGTTTTTTGCCAGCATTGACCTGATTTGGGTGTATTGCTGTCAGTACATTGGCACCTGTTGTATCACCAAAGTTGCTTCAGAAAAGCTTGCTGCACAAACCACCACTGGAAAACCCCTTGTGTGTAGCACATCTTAACCTAGCCTAACCATGTCCCATTTCTACATTTTAAATGGTTAATTATTGTCAATATCCACCTTAAGTGAAATGCTGCCATGAAGGTTTTGAAAACTTGGTCCACAATTCAAATTTTAAACATCGTCCAACGCTGTGTTTGCATTCCTACATAGAAAAACTGTGTTCATATGTAAAGGCCAGATTGTCTCTGAAATGTCAATACCACTTCAAAAAAGTGCTGAACTTTAGCCATTGAAAAGTGGCTTTGGGACTTTGTTCCCAACCAGCTCGGAACAAAAACATGTTAGTTTCTTCATATTTCACCTTTAAAACTACAAGAAATGATAAAATACCATAACATTTGGTTCAGAAAACCAAATCAATGTACTTTAGTCTTCTTCAATCTGTATTTGCCTGACAGGTATGTGACTGAGAACTGAGAATTCCAATGCCTCAAGTGAAAATTATTAAATGTTTCAGAAATCTGGAATGTCGAGCAATAAAAGGCATTTAAATGAAAATCTGCCTTCAAGAGGAATGTGAACTTCAGTCAAATACTAGATGCACCAAACACAAACTAAATATAAAAATCTTAGCAACAACAATCTATGTCCTTTTTTGGTTGTCAATTGCACATTCCACGTTGCAGTGGTAGTTTGAACAAAAATGTATATTTTTTCTCAACTCTCAACAATCTTAATAGTCCACTGCCCAAACCCCTGCAGACCATCTCCTTATTCATCATTGACTCTTAATAGAAACATTTACACTTAAAAATGTTTAAAGGAAAAGATCAGTACTCCAATCTACTAAGAAGATCAATTACTCCAACTAGAAGAACGTACCCTAGTCGTCTGGTGGCTAGTCTATTGGCCTCTTCAGCCAGCTTCATAATCATCCTCACACCAAAACAACCCAGCTAAGCAGCCCAAGACACACTGCCCTCAGGCCTCCACCCTACGACAGTGCACGTTCAGAGGTCAGTCAGAGACTTCGCTGTAGTAGTACTTCTGGGCCGTGTCACTGAGTGTCCAGCCACCAGCCCGGAACTCCAGGATCTCCAGCAGAAGGAGCCGGCCCATGGAGCTGAGCCCCTCCAGGAGCAGGAAGCCATCCCGCAGCAGGAAGAAGAGCTCGTCCATCCGCTGGTAGTTCATCTTCTCCAGCTGATCCCCGATGCGGTGCAGCTGCAGCACCAGACAGTCCACCTAGTCAGGCCGGGAGCATTTCTGATTGAAGTATTAGCATTCCTTAACTCTAAACTAAACTGTTGTTGTCTACATCTATACCCTTTGAAAGCAATTCATCTGTAGATAGAGATTTGAAGAACTACTGTATATGTGTAGGAACTTACTTCCTCTTCGTTGTTCAGAGCATCAGGTTGAGCCAGTCTGAGCAAACAGTCAAACACAGGGTGCACCAGAGCCACCATGGGCATGTTGTTGACCTGAGAATTTAAAACACAAGAAGGTCATAATGTTCAATGTAAACATGATCAATGACAGAGCTGGCAGAGCAGACGCAAAACTCGCACAATGCAGCTTTCCCTCACCTTGAGGTAGTCAAAAACATTGCAGATGAAGGTGACGTAGCAAACCCACTCCTGCAGCGAGCGTAGCCGGGTCTCCTCCCGGGCCTTGAACTCCTGCTGCAGGCGGTTCAGAAGGTTCCGCCGAAACACGCTGCCATTGTTCTGCTTGGCCTCTGCCTGAGAGGGCAGTAGAGAGCAAGGTCAAATAGAATGTCATGTAGTGTGCATCAGTTGTCAGTGATGATTCTGGTCATTGACATAAGTTCATTGTAGACCATGGTACTACTTACCTGAACAATCGTGTAACAGATGCGTCCAGCTTCTTTGCTGAAGAGCTGGTCCTTCAGAGATTGGTCCACAATGACATTGGAGACCTTATCCAGGTCCACTGCACTGGGATCTGAGGAAAAAGATTTGCTTTAAGAATTAGCTAAATTAAACAAATTATACACACTGCAACATAAAACGGACTAATGTAAAACAGTCAATTTTCCACTCCTATATTTAATCAGTTTTCTATGTAATGAGAGGAGCTGACCTTTCAGTGCCGTTTTCAACAGTTTCTGAGTCTCCAAGTCAAATGACTGGATCTTGTAGTCCTCTTTAGTAGAGTTCTCCATCCTATGTAGTGTAGCATCCACTTACAACCAGGGAGTTGTCACACTAAGCTACACATGCAATGCACAGTAGTTTAGTTACGTTTGGAATGAGCAAGTACATTATGACATTCACCTCTTATAAGTGTTAGGGTCAAATGAATGTTACTACAAAAAGACCGATTTCACATGCCACGATCGTCTTGCAAAGTATTCGAATGTGGTTAACATACACGGTCGACAACAAAAACGACCGAGGCTGGACAACGGCGAAATTCCTTATAACAGAACAATTTGTCTCGGAACAAAAGCTAGGCAGCAAATCTGTGTAGTCATCAATGTGGCTGCCTACCAGACCTTTCATAAGGGATGTGAGGGATTAAGCGAACAAATTGAGTTCATCTCATGCTCATTTTAATGGATGCTTAACTTCTATCGTTAGATGCAATGCTAGCAACAATTTACTAATAGGCTACCGTTTTCCCCTTCAGTAGCACAACTTTTGTTAAGCATGTATTGGACCGGAATTCGTAATCATTATTTCTGACGATGGAAGCATGACCATAGCTATTATCAGTCGGTGATATGATAGCATCACCGGTGGCAGACGGAAATGTAAATGACAATTTGCTCGGACGTTATCTTACTAACCAGCTGAAGTGTATACAAGAGAACACTTTTTCACATCACAACAAAGTTATTTAGTGATGCTAGTCGGTGGAGAAAACATGCATTACTTGGTTGGTCTAATATCAACTGTAAAACGTTAGCTAGCCACACTTTGGATGCTACTGTAGTCCGTCAAAATGTTTGCGCGTTAGCACAGCTGCAGCTAGCTCCAGCTGGCTGGCTTATTTTTCTGAATCCGGTTAGCTAGTACAGTACATTTTCTTTACAATAAATTATGAACGATTTTCATTAAAAATCAAAAGCACTAGACAAAACAACTATATAATTGTTAATAGAGTCAAACTGACCTAAACTTCAAGTAGATGAAACGTCTGCATTTCACACACAACCTGGGCTTCCTTCCTATGATCCAATACGCGTGCGCAGAATTGACGGCCAATTAACTTTCCAAGTAGTATATCCAGCTCTGGGCTCACCTAATCTGGACGCTAGTGCCCTCAGTTGAGCCTATAGTGCAAAGCATTTAAAACGAGAAACTGAGCCTTCAGGAAAGTTAATTCCTTGAACGACATTGTTGTATCATTACTCCCATCACGTATTTGAGAAGTTTTAATAAAAATGTATTTCAAAATATAGCATTACCTGCAACACATTTACAGAACATCAGTTGCCAGCAAAGCATACACAAAGTGCAATATATCGTCGGACCAACAATTTTGTTCTAGTTTTGGATATGGTCAGACCATAGACTGTATAGGGTCAGACGGTCTTTATTAGTACAAAAAGTAGTCATTGTCTTAAGATGCAGGTTTATAAATAAATCCTTAAAGGGTCTTAAAAAAAAAAAAGTTTGAACTGACAAATATCAGGCATGATATGTAGGATAAAAAAGTGTTGAAAGGAAACTAACTTTATCCTTAGTCAATATAAGATCAATGCATGATCTCAATGTAATTATAATTGAAAAACATATACGTTCAGAAATAGGTCAAATGACAGATAAATAATAGGGAAAGAGATAAAACGACAACTTTTGACAATTCCTTTTCACTTGGGCACCCCCCCCATTCAGAAAAATACAGTGTCTGGTAAGACACAGAACAAACTGAAATTATTTCCTCACACGTAAAAAGAAAGTACCCAGTTTCATCTCACAATTGAACTTTAAAGTCCTGAGACTTAACAAAGTGAAGTTGACTTCAATGCTGACAAGGTCATCGCATGTAGATGACATCATAAGAGCGTGACTGTGCCAAACCCCTCTTCTTTTTTCTTTTCATCTTCCATTTTCAATCCATCCTCTTCCAGTGTCACTGGTGTACTTCCCATAGCTCACCGCTGGCCCTTGAGGTTGTGCATGGCATTTAGGAAGAACTCATACCAGAAAAAGGTGAAACCAGTAGAGAAAGCTGCCTTCACCAGGCTAGGAGAGAGTCCCTTGAAGAAGCCTCGAAAGCCTTCCTCTTTAGCAATATTCAGTACACAGTCCACAAAGCCCTTGTACCTACGCACCTGGACATGACAGAGACAACATACCTTCAAAACAGGCCCTTGCCGTCTACGTTCCTTAATGGTAGATTCGGCGTGGGTAATACCCACCCCCTCACAAAATAACTCCCTGGTTTTCTCTGTCATTAACTGTAAACGTCGTCAATCAAGAAACATCATTGCATGATCTGCATCTACCTTTAACCTTGACAGCCAATTACGACAATGGTTGAATAACCTCAAGAGCGTGCATACCTGTCCAAATTTGACTCTGGCCTCCTCAAACCCCGCTACCTGTAGTCTCTTCTTGAAGAGGTCAAAGGGGTAGGTGAGGGTCTTGCTGACCACTCCTGCACAGCTGCCACAAACCAAGCTTTTGAGGTTTCCTAGAGAAAGACACGCCAGAAATACTAACACAAAGGACAATATTTTTGGTTCTTCTCTATACCCGATAACTGATGGAATACTTATAACACATTGTTAAATATTGTAATAATTTGGCTGATGCTTTTATGGAAAGAGATGGATGAGGGTAGGTGGTGGCTGGAACTTGATCTGAAGTCAAGTACTCCAGCAATGAGTTATACCCATTCCATATGTGCACAAGTGTGTGTTTGTTCGCATCATGCCATGACACCGATAATTTGAACTAACCACCACTGTCCTTCTCTGGTGGCCCCATGAGCTTCTTCAGGACATTATAGAAGAAGAACTGCATTCCTGCATAGGGGAAGACAGCCACCAGAGTAGGAGAAAGGCCGCTGTAGAAAGCCAGCACTCCCTCAGTGCGGTATATAGAGGCCACGGCATGTCTCAGATTCGGATAAACCTGAGAAAACATGACGGATGTCGACAACAGAATCTGCACCGTCCACTAAAACTTTTGTGCCTCAGTCTGAAAGTAAATATAAGTCCAGCATGGGCATTAAACTGTTTTCAAAACTTCAGTGATAACACAAAAATATGAATTAAGGTCCCCCCTGTCCCTCACCTTAGGCTCTCCCTGGGCAGCAAAGCGGGTGCGCAGGGTGTCAAGGGGCTGACAGGCCACCGTGGCGGAACAGGCAGCCAGTCCCCCACACACAAAATGTACCCCAGGGGTCTGACTGTTGTACTGGGTACTCTTGTGCACCCCCTCTGTCAAAAGCTCAAAGCTGGCAAACTGGAGAAGACAGAGCCAAAAGGTCTCTTAGGGAACTGCATTGCCAACCAATGAAATACAAGAGTATTATTGTAGTAAAACAGAGCATGCCAAGTGATGCCCTTTAATTAACTATCACGTGATAGACCTTGATGTCAAGTCATTACAGTTTGCCTTCAGGAGAAATCCCAGGACAATTCAGTGCCTATCCGTATTGTTATTTGTGCCCTTGCTATAAGTCGGACATATTTTCTAAGGTTAAAATGAGGAATAGAATGTAGATGAATGTAGCTCCAACCAAGCGACAGAGCTGCTTGTTGCAGCCAAACAGTGTGCAGACAGCAGCCTACAGCATGTCTTACCTACCTGGACAGCTCCGAAGCAGACAGAGAGGAACTGGGCAGGGACATGACCTTTCCAAAAGGCAGGCAGCCCCTCCTCAGTCAGGATGCAGCGCGAGGCCTGGTACAGACTCCAGTACTTCCCCTCACGCTGCCGGGACGACACTCGTTCTATCTGCAACTGGGGGGATCAGACTTTCAGACAGGGCAGAAATGAATGTGAATGGGAGGTTGCACGCACTTATACACAGTACGACATAATATGTTTAACACATAATACAAGTCAGTTGTTATGGTAACCAGTGAGCTGTGAGGGACTGGGCATGCTCAGGGAGTCTCAGGGTTTGGGTGTGGTGCTGTGACTCAAATCAGAAATATGCAGCAAAACTAAACGGCCAAACATGAAAATCCTCCTTTGGCCAAAGCTGAGATCTCTCATTACTTATTTATTAAAGTCAAGTTTGTTTATTTATGCCTCCAATCACCTAGTCCATACTTACCATCATAGTTTTTTTTTTTTTTTTTACATACCTGAAATCTAATTTTGATGACATCCAGAGGGCTGATGAGGGCCCGGGTCACCATGCCAGCAGCTGACCCAGCAAGAGCAGCCTGCTCTGGGGCCAGAGAAGGACTCTGAGCCCCTGGGTCAAAGCCTACCATCACCCCACAGCAGCAGCCCTAACCGATATCACCGTCTGAGGGATGGGATACGTCGTTTAGTAGTTATGCCGTCGATTACTGTACTAGTCGATGAGTTACATTAGTTTATTAGTACATGTGTTATTTTTGCTGACTTGTCGAATTGTTATTGACCCAACCTTGTTACATCCTAAGTAGAACCTCGCACTTACTGAAAAATCTCTTTCAATGATAGTAATTTTGACACTTGCACAAACCATATAATATAATAAGGTGTAGTCTAACAAACTTAAAAGGCGTGGTAACTGTTAGGCCTATCTATGTATAAAAGCAAACAGCATTGAACTCATCAAACAGCTTGTATTAGGAGTCAGGACCTTGAGTAGTGAAGCTAGCTAGCTAAGCTAAACCCAGCCAGGCATCCTAAATGGATTTTGTGACCTGATCGAAAGTGTACAAAACTCACCTTTAGGTTGCACGTCCTTACAAGACATGTCGCAAATACGTACAAGGATACATTATAGAGATAAGGCTACAGCTTCATTCTACCTCTGCCGTTTCACTTAAATACCACTGCAGTTGATACAATGCGAAACACTGACAAGAGCGTGTGGTTCCGGATCGCAATGGGTGGACATTTCAAAATAAAAGTAAACACGCACACACGCACACACGCTCACATACGCATACACACAAACCCTAAAACCAATACCGTGAATGTCTATAATTGACAACAAGTAACCTAATCCAGGCCAAATAAATATAAACAACAATATATAGAAACATATCTTTAAATGTGATAATTTATTTATTTGTTGTATATAGAAACAGACACCTGCAATATAAAGTTGACTGATTTACTTGCAAATTAACTGAGCATTAAAGCAGCTTTACAAAATATAACCTCCAAAAGCCAAATTACAACAACTAGCAGACAAATACTAAAATAAAAACAGCATATAGTATACAATTAAATCACATACAGAGTTCCCTAGTTTAAGTCAGCGAAAGCAGAAGCTGTATTCAAAACCATGCATTTTCAATTAAAGACAAGGTTGTCAGGAAAACCAAACCAATACCCAGAACCAACTACAGAGCGACCCTCCAGCATACATCTTAATCTATTCCCCTCTATGCACAAGTTACAGTAATTTGATAGCACTGGGAGACATCAATTACTCCATCATTGCACAGTAGATAATAATTATTTAATGTACATATATACAAAAATACAGGGCTCTATCTTCCCAGAATTCCATTATGTTACTTAACAGTTTCACAACAACTCACATGAACCCATCAACATCCAAAAACACAATAAATGTGTGAAATTACAAAATGAGATTTCAAAAACAATAGGGAAAATTGAGTGAAAAGACAAATGTATCAATATTCATAAATACTTAAGTGTGCGGACTGATGATTGATTTCTTTAACATCATCTCCATGTATCTAGGAAACATCCCCTGAGATATAATCGGACATGAAAAAAGACTGGTATTTTGAAAAGAAGGTTTACAGGAATGTACACTACACTGAATCGGACTGCACACTAATCCCACTTGATTGCACTGGATCTGAGAAAGGTAAATGGTTCTTCTAACCACCTAAGCTTACTGGCTGGTGATGCTGGTTAGCGCCCCATTACACTGATGGGAGGAGGCTTGAGAGGTGAGTTAGGAGCCTACTTCCTGATGTCTGGGTCTACAATCCCACTCTTTGACTTGAGTTGGCTGAAGGTACATAACAGATATAGCCATCCCCTTTAAATTGCACGTAATGTTGTCAGGGAACTCCACCCCTCAATTTTCATTCAGGCTGAGTACTGGAGCCCCAGAAGAAGAGACTTGGCAGTCTGAACCCTGAGTCCCTACGGCCAGGGTCAGGGAGGGTCAGAGTCTCCGGGGCAGACTTCTTCCGGGGCCGGTCCTTGGGCACAGAAAGGAACTCGGGGGCCTCGGTGGACAGAGGGGTAGAGGGGGCGCTGGAGGGACCACCACGGGCATGGGAGGGCAGAGGAGTTTCTGTGATGGAGATAGCTGGCGGGAAGGTGCCGATCTTGCGGTTGGTGGCCTCCTGGGTGGCGCGTTCATACTCTCTCACCTCGTCCATGGTCATGTCTTCACCAGAACAAAAGGAGAGAGATTAGGATCATCTGACTGTCTATTGTATGTGGACTGCAGAGGCATCTGTTTACGTCAACCTAAGAAACACATTTTTCATCCAAGTGGGAAAATCTTTAATGTGTGAATACAGTCTCACACATTCTATAAACCCACTGCGCGTATGTTTGACTATGTGTGTGTGTGTGCGTGCATGTTTGTATCTGTACATATGTGAGTGTGTGTATATACAAAGGTCATACAGAGAAACTTCCAAGCCTTGAGCAGAATACAGTGAAGTGAATGCGGTTCGGGATAATGTACTGAACTGATTGAACTAAATAGTGGAATAAGAAGCAAATCAACAGCAGTGACAATGTAAAGACATACAGTACATGGAATGTGTCATGGTTGTCCACTAATGATGGGGGTAACTAGTGAGTTAGTGCAATGCTCTTGTTAGGCATGGCAAACTTTAATGTTGGCTTTTCCATGCATTTGTCTGGTGTACTGCAACATGTCGTTTGGTAGAGAGGTTGCAAAGCGCCGCGTAAAACCTTCTGTTAGGTAGGCTTTTTGAAGCTGACAGTAGGCCTTTGAAGCAGGTCCAAGTTAGGGATGGCAGAGAGGATAATCTAGCCTAAGGTAACGTGAGTGGAGGAGATGGATGGTGTCATGTTATATGTGGGAAACCAGCCAGATTAGCCAAGGCTGGGATAATACACACTGGAAGCTGGTTTCTACAGATAAGGAATGAATTTGGACAGGGTTCTAAGACTAGCATGCAAACAGGTGTCTGAATAGAAACAAAATGGCTGTTTTGATTGTCCTCTCCGTTTAAATCCATGTATTTGATTTGGCATTCATAAGGAATGCTAAAGAAGCAAGGGTGAGCAAGGGAAAGGTGCTCTGGGGTCAAATAGCTGACACTTTACCTTGTACTAGGTCTCCGATAGGGCTTTGCAGAAGGTAGGACATAGTACGGACACAAAATGGAGCGGTGTCCAGGAATGAGGCACACTGGATTTCCCTGAAGCTACTCTATTTATACTCAGCTTCTGCATGTGAGTAGGGCTACCTTTAGTGTGGCCTTGAAATCTCCTCTGTCTTAAAAACACACTGCACACTAGTGCTGTCTCTTTGTTGAATGCATAATACTTGGTTTTTAATGTGCAGAAGTGTGAATATATTTCACACAGAATCTCATTCCAAAGACTTGTACACCATTTCAAGTACAGCATCTGAGGTGGACTAGCAAAAAATGTTGTTTTACAAGCAAAGTACAGTAGGCTAGACACACACAATATATGTTTTCTGAAGCTTGACTTCCTTTACAAAGCTAACCGAAGAATGTCAGCTGGTAAAGGGGCAGGAGACGTGTAATTACTGTGTTTAAAGTGCCTACACAGATTCATTTATAGGTCCAATGAACACAGCCTGTGAACGAGTTAGGAAAAGCAAATCAATAAAACCATAATGAAAGTTGTGCTTTGTCAGGGGGCTTCACATAAAAGTAGTTCCATTAAAAAAGATCAATCGTTGTAATGAAGGTTAACTGTAAAGTCTAATTCAAATTTATTTAGAAAGGAGTCCATGTCCCAGAACACATGCTTGTAAACACTTGCAGACACATCATACACTCAGGGCTTGTCCACAGACAATTTATCTTAGAAGTACTGATAGATTTGGACATAGATTTAAGCATACCAATCCATTCATCAACCCAGGCAAAGGCTTGTCTGTGTCCAAGAAGGAGGACATCTCGAATCACCTGAGAAGAGAAATAGAGGGAAAGAGGGTAGGAGGTGGAGGCAGAGAGGGAGAAGAAGAAAAGGAAGGTAGGAGAGAGAGAGAGAGAGAGAGAGAGAAATGAGACACAGAGAACTTTGGAGGTGGTGAAAGTGAATGTGCAGCAATATATAGTCTCTCTACCACATCTCCTCAGGGACATTGATAAATGTGAAGCATGGCTGGTTTCACAATCTGTGTAATGAACCTGTAACTGTGTGTGTGTGTGTGTGTGTGTGTGTGTGCTAGGGGAGAAAGAGAGCCTGGAGCAAGGAGAGGGACAGCTCGAAGAGAGTGGGGGGCAAAGGAAAAGAACATTTTGGCAAATGGAAAGAAAAGTAAATATATCTGTCACAAATGGATCTCCTGGGGCAGAAAGGGTCTGATATTGAGTCTCACCCTTCTTTTCTATATGTGTGTCTGTCTGTATTTTGAGTGTATGTGTTTGTCTGTTGTGTGTCTGATTTTGTGTATGTATGGCATTTTACTGATTGAGAGCATATCGATTTTTCAGACTGACCTTGTGGACAAACTGCTCCACCCGTGTCTGCAGTCCCCACACCTCAAACTTAACAGTCACCAGCTTGTAGGAGCACATGATGGGTTCCTGGCTCTCAATCCAGCCCTCCTGCAGTAGACCTCTGGATGTCTTCTCTGACTTAAAGTAGCGTAAGTCCTACAGATCCCCATGAGGGCCAAAAGAGAGTATTAGTACATTTCAATGTTGACATAAAGTTTCTGTTCAAAGACCAGCATAAGCCAACATGTCATCTGATACCGTCAGGACAGTACGGTACAACAATCTGTGATCCATGCTTTCTTATTGATGAATCTTTTATTTGGTGTCAAAAAGACAGATTCCATTCTCTGATATGAAGATTTTCCTTCAACATGATTTTGCACTTATAGTCTATCCTTTCCAACTTTCTGTCCTTATTCTCCACCACCTGACCTCTGTCTACCTCACGTCTCCACTGTGTTTGTCCTCAGCAGAGGAGAACATGACCCCCCATCAAGAAGTGTTTCTGGAGTCACACTGTGCTAGATGAGGGGGGGGGCAAACTCTCTCCCTACGGGGGAGGGGGGGCGGTCGCTCATTACAAAACAGTACACCCTCACACATTAATCACTTTTCCCTTTGGGCTAATTATACAGGCAACACTCATTAGAGGGGGTCGTGCAGTTCACTGCTGAGCGGGTGTGAAGGGAAGTGTCACTCTACATGTCCGTTGAGGCACTCTTGTGGAGGCGCTCAGGGTGGTCTGACTGGAGATGAGACGTGGCTTTTTGTCGGATAATGCTGGGCCCAATTGAGGAGGAGGAGCTGGTGTTTGAGCGCAAATCTGCGGTCAAGATGCAAAGCAACCTCGGGCATGGTTTCTGGTTTCTAAAAAGAAAAGTACGTCAGAATACTCTGCCAGTGTAAGTCCTTATCTCAGTCTTTTGGATTGAATCTGTGTCTCCAAATCATCCTTTCTGTTGTCAGCTCAGCCGGGTTTGGTACAGAGAAGATAAGGTACTTTGCTCCGTCGATTAAAATCACAGCCACCATTGGTCTTCTAAATAATGGCTGCTCTCAACACCAAATATGCCGAGACAGGCTGGTTGGCCTCCCGTTTTAGCGTTGAAGAAATATCTTGTCGTTATTAATAGTTCAGGAAAGGGGATGAAAAGGGAGAGAGACAGACCTGGGATCAGACTGGAGACACGGCTGTCAGCTCATTTTGGTGTCATGATAACAGGCCTTATACTATCACCACTCCCGTGACACCAGCTTGCAACTCCCACACATGCACACATGCAAAGCCCATCTCTTTTCTCGTCTCTCTCGCTCCCCAGCACAGTTTGGAGAGACAAATAGTCAGTAAGCTATCAGAGAGGAGTGAAGCTGTCAGAGAAAGATAACAACCCTCCGTCTGATTGTGGACAACCTCCACACTCCCTCCCTCCCTTCCTCTCATCATCCTTTCATCCCCATGTCACCCTGAAGTGAGGTGACTTGGACATGAAGGAGAGAAGCAGGCGGATGGTGGTGAAAGCGATGCCAGGTATCAGCTGAGGACATGGAGGGTTCTGGCAATGACTGTGACATACGCTAATGAGAAAACAGTCAACAAAGGAAGGGGTTTTCTGTCGCCGCTACGGTGATGCTCAGTCTAAGCGAGGCATGTGTGTGAGGGTGTATGGGCGGTTGGTTGTATTGCAGAGAGGCATATAGAAAAGAAGCAAGATTAAGGGCCCATGCACCCTCCTCCCCCACTCCCTACCCTCTTGATCATACAGCATTTCACGAAACCCTCGGTTCGCCCTCGGTTCTCTCCATCAATTTCCTCCATTGATTTTCCAGCAGGGATGACCTCTGACCTGCCTCACCTCTGACTCCTTGTAGTAGCGCTCAGGGATCTCGTCGTAGGCAATGTCGACAAAGCACACCTCCGTCTCCTCATCCTTGGGCTCACTGTCAAAGATCTAAGGGAGGGAAAGAGAGGGTAAAAAAAAAGAGAGAAAAGCATAGGTGAGGAGGAAAAAAAATCTTAGGGACTCATCTATTGTGTCCTTTGGCTGTGAACATTTACACGGAGAGGGAGAGAGAAAAAGATGGAGAAATAGAGAAAGATAGACAGTGAGAAAGAAAGAGAAACTACACATGCAAAATCACCTCAGACCCTGACTTTGAGGAAGTGACGCACGGTGTGTCATGACGCAACTGCCTCAAATATAATTGCTGCCATCCTTGCTAATTGACGGAACATTCAAACAATTCCACCACATCCTGCCTTAGCTGTGGGTAGAATGAGCCAACCTCCGGAGTCAGCCATTGATTGTTACCAATACCACGCTAACAAGCTTTCGCTTTGTGTCAAGAAGTGTGACTCACACTTCAAGTTTTCTGGGCGACTCATGCAAATGGGTTGGCCTGCTTGCTGACAGTGGAAGGTGACCGTGGACTGTTGTTGAAGCGAGTGTGACTCAGACAGACACAGGAAGCAATGGTGACTAGCTGTGTGTGATTGACTGTGGCATCATCTAAGAACAGGTTGAGTCATAGGCCGTGGGTTTAGGATAAGTGCTCCTTTATGGCTTTGTAAGTCAAATCCGACTCGGAAGTGGGGGGAATGGAAAGTGAGAATAAGAGAGAAATGTATGTAGATAGGGACTGGATAGGGAGACGGGGAGGAAAGAAATCAGACAGATAAGCAGGCAGGACAGGCAGGTTAGTAGACTGACAATAGAGACAGACAATAGACAAAGATTAAACAACTGCTATCTTTAGACTTTGTACACTGTAGTAGAGAGCAAGTTTGTGGCCAACACCAACCACTAGGTGGGGCTCTGGCATCTTGCTGGTGCCCCTGGCCAGGAATAGCGTTGCATAAGCCTCGGATCTGCCACCTCTGCGAATCTGATGACAACTGGAGTGTTTGAAGGGGGGTGGTGGTGTGTGTGTGTGTCGGGGGGGGGGGGGGGGGGCTGGGGTGGGTGGGGGGGTGAGGTGCTGCGCTGGGTTGAACAGATGAGAGGGTTCTTCCCCATCAAAGCCTGCATCGTCAGTTTGACGCAAGTGAGGGGGGGATTTAGCTCAGCGTGAGAGGGGGGTCACTCGGGGTGGCAGAGCAGAGGAGCTTGGTAGGGGGGTATTTAGCACCACCCTTTCCAACACCAGCAAACAGCACCTCTTTCGTTTGTAAAGAGCCGCGGCATGAATGAAGTCGTTCTACATCCAAAGTTTGCAGAAAAGACAGAGTTCAATAAAGAGCAATGATTCAAATGTTCGAAACGTGAGGGTCATCAAAACGTTATTTACTATACAGTGAGCTACAGTAAGTTTCCATTTCTTTGATTATAAATGTCAATTTGTTACAGTTAATCTACAAGTCAACAAAGTCGAGAAGTATTTAAATACTGTATGCACCATTCCTAAATTAACCCTATCTGCAGTGCACACAAACTACATCTACTGAAGTTGAACATTACATTTAATTTTCTTCTACAGATAAAATGATTCTTAATACTGAAGGGGAGTATACGCCACCGAAGGGCTGTCTAAAAACAAACAAATCTCTAAAAAGAGAAAAAACCTTAAACCTTTAAAAAAATACTCATCATGTCTTTCAAAGTTGAACAAGAGGAATGGGTTGTGAGTAACATCCACACCATGGACATCTGACAAAGAAAATACTATGTTGATTTTAAATGTCTCCAAGCCTGGAGAAGGAGAGATGGAAGAAGGAGTCAAGTAATAAGAGATGAGGAGACAATTATCAGATGTGTGAAGCGTGTGTGTCTGAGTGTTGGAGGCAGAACGTTTTAGGGGGGCTAATACTGAAACAAACACACACATATACATATACATATACAAACACACGTACACATACACGTTATGCTGTCACAAACGAACATTGAGCTTGGACACAAAGCATCTAATACACACTCACATTGTCGTTGCTTCCTTTGTTGTCCTCATACTTGGTCTCTATGTGAATGGAGAACTTTGGCAGAAAGGAGCACTGCAGGGAGGGAAAATGACAAAGCAACTCAATCATATGTACTGCAGACCACGTCGACAGTCATCACATCATTGTTACACTCTGGGCTTTGATGGAGCTCTGAGTGATCATGGAAGATGTTTAGAAAGGTCAAACCAACCACAGGAACATGTGTTCCTGTTTTATATACATTTAAGACAATCAGGCTGAAACTTTGTGACCAGGCTACATGCGAAGGGTTTCATGGGCTTTAGGTGTATGAGTGTATGTGTGTGTGTGTATATGTGTTTGTGTGTGTGTGTGTGTGTATATGTGTTTGTGTGTGTGTGTGTGTGTGTGGGGGGGGGGGGGGCCTCCTGCCTGCAGCAGCAATTCTCTTGCCTGTAGATTTACTGTCCCAACCCCCCACCAACAGTCCAGTCCCCATCCCATCACACTGGGCCAGCCAACCATCACTCATCACCTCTCACACACCACTTTGATTAGATTAACCCTTTACATTCTCAATTACAATGAAACTCGATAGCACCTCAGTTACCTAACATGTTGTGTGTGTGTGTGTCCCAGTAAGATGGAGATAACAGGATGGGATCAATCTGCCCCGGGGCAGAGCAGGGAGGGGAATAGCTGAGCTAGTGGCAGGGGGGTTGTGTGTCTGTTTGTGTGTGTGTGTGTGTGCGCGCATGTGTGTGAGAGGGTTTTCCACGTAATTACTCTGCAGTGAGATTGTGCAAGTCTGTCCTGGGTCTCAGTGGGGCTCTGATTTAAGAGGAGAAAAGAGAGAGAGAAAGAGGGAGACAGAAGAAGAGAGAGGGAGAGAGAAAAAAAGAAATGGAGAGTGGGGAAGGGAAACGATAACAGAAAAGTGGGATATATTCTCTAATAATATACCGTAGTTACAGAAGATTTACTGATCTCCAAATCCTAGTCTTTGCTCCCCTATTTACTATAATCCACCATATCTATCTCCCTCCTTCTACCTGTCATTAGAACTTTTATTATCATCCCCATAGATATTTATACAATATCACTGTGTAATCACGCATAATAATCGTCCTACTCTGCCATCACTGCAATCAATAACCTTCATCGGTTCAAGTTCGAACAAACGTTCATTCAGTGTCATGAACTCATTCACCACTGACACACGGAGCCTTTCCATCGGTGGTCTGCTACCACCCAGAGCTTCTACTGCTGGACACAGTGCGGTGTGCTGACTATCTCCCTGTGGACCTCACCAATGCCTCCCCCCCCTTCCCTCAACTGCTCTCTTGCTTCTTGGCTGACTGGACTACACGCAGAGAGAGTTGTGGGGTTGGCTCCTGTTTGGAAAACAGAGAGCTCTGATTGGTCAATGAATCGATTCGTTGCCGCAATCCCCCTGATGTGTTTGGGGGATTGCTTGGTTAATTCACTCGCGAGGGGCACACGCGTGTGTGTGTGTGCACACGTACATTAGCGTGAATGCTTGCAGAGCACGCACTCATAAGGCTACATGAACACACACACACACACGTGTACACACTCACACACACACGTGTAAACACTCACACGTGTAAACACTCACACACGTGCATACACACATAGACATGCACTAACCTCCCCTGAGTAAGGAGATGCTGCACAAGTAGCTTTCTTGGATATAAAAAAAAAACCTGTGTGTGTCTATGAGCAGCTGAAACACACCTTCACATTCGTACATGGATGAGGCTGTGGCTGCCATATCGACTAAGACTAAATATAGCATCTGAAAACCTGACTTATGAAATATGAAAGTAAACCTTTACAATACTCAGCAGTTTCGACACATCCATTGATATTTCATTCCATAGTCCCACAAATGCACTGACGATCTGATCAAAGTTAGATGCCCATCATCTCAAGATAGAAGAGGGAGAGGAGGAAGATTTCACAACAGCAGTGTGTGTGTGTAGACTTTTGACGGCAGTAGCTTCACTGCTGGAGGTACACTGGAGAGAGCAAGACAGAACTATATCCCATGTCTTACATTAGGTCTGACACAATTCCAGGGATTTGTGGGATAAATTGAATTTCACAGACTATGATACACTATATTGGCAAAAGTATTTGCTTGTCTACCTTCACACTCATATGAACGTGACTGACATCCCATTTTTAAACCATAGGATTTAATATGATGTTGGCCTACCCTTTGCAGCTATAACAGCTTCAACTCTTCTGGGAAGGCTTTATAGCCTTTGCTTTGTGCACCTGAATTCAATGATTTGGATAGCTGAGTGAATACTTTAGGCAATATAGTGTTAGATCTTAAACAATACTCATGCCTTCTACCTGCAAACATGTCTGAGCTTTGCATGCAGTGATTATTTCTTTCTTTTATTTCTCTGTTCCTAATTTCACTATGACCTCTCCTGGCATGCGCAGCGCTACGTATACGTTAAAGACGAAGAAATGTTGTGCATGAGTGTTCAGGAGTGCCTGGGTGCCTGATGGGTGTGCGTGTGTGTGCACCAGTGTGTGTGTGAACCATAGAGGGGAAATTACCGTGTACTCTGAAGATGGAGGAGCAGAGTTGAAAGCAGGATACAAACGAATTGAAGAGGCAGAGAGAGAGACAACATCAAACATCATTCAACATTTCAGTTAAAGGGTGAGGACACCTGAGAAGGAAAAACTAATAGTAGCAACATTCTAGACCATAATAGCACAAACCATCGTGTCCTGGCTGTCACATCCCCATCCATCACACTCTCCCTCCCACCTGACTGCTGTAGTCTCTTGATTTGTGCTGGACCAGACTTTGTTAGTCTTCTAAGAAATCCACACTATGTCTGTATGTGAGTGGGTGTGGGTCTCTCTCTCTCTCTCTCTCTCTCTCTCTCTCTCTCTCTCTCTCTCTCTCTCTCTCTCTCTCTCTCTCTCTCTCTCTCTCTCTCTCTCTCTCTCTCTCTCTCTCTCTCTCTCTCCTCTCTCTCTCCTCTCTCTCTCTCTCTCTCTCTCTGGGATCAACTTGTGTTTGAGCTGTGTCCTGTGCAGGAGGACAGGGGACCACAGAGAGAGAGCACTGATGACATTGTGTCTGACTGAACAAATAAGACACAAATGGCAGGCACATCTTAATCACAGGAGAGAGAGAGAGAGAGAGGGAGAGAAAGAGAGAGAGAAAAAGAGAGACAGAGAAGGAGAAAGAGTGAGACCAAACTAACTGAGAGGAAAAAAGGTTGTTTTAGCTGATATTACGCAGTTCTGCTGAATTATATGTGTACAAGACATGCCATGTAGGTTTCATGCAGTCCTACCTGTGATCGTGTAAGGGTAGTAGTTCCATGCCTTCTCTGTCACATAGAAAATTTTGGGGACCACTGCCCTTGCCCAGCTTGGCAGCTTACTGAAAGAGAGAGAGATGAGAATGTTGAAAAGAAGATAAGGCTGAAGCAGGGAAAAAAAACTTGAAAAGAGAGATTCAAAGAAGTTAGAGAACGCTAAGACATAGATGAGGAAGGAGAAGACATTTTTTAGCTGTCCTTCCCCTACAGTATGTCACTGGAGTCATCACTCTGATCAAACTGTATCTGGCAACCAGCTGTTAGGAGCCCAATTGGGGCAGTGAGGCTGCAGCCATTTTGGCTCCATTGACGACACTGATTGGAAGAGGCTCCCTGTAGTGCAGTCTCCACTGGCAGCAGGGGGGAGACAGAATTATCACTATCTAGCAGAAATAGACCTCTAGAACCAACAGATTGGACCAACAACCAATCAGACCCCCATTAAGTCTCAAGAGTGTCCAATCAATATGCAAAGTAGAACTCAACTAATGGGTGGGGAGTGGCTGTAGGACATCAGTGATTAAGTCATGATGATTATTATTGTGAGGTTTGAAACAGTACTGGAGAGGCAAACTGGGAAGGCCTGAAGTCAAAGACTGGATGGAACACCGCAGTTCTCACCGTGCAGCCAATAGAACTGGATCACAGCCATATAAAGCATCAGCCAAGTCATAAAAATGCTAAATCCCCATCAACTGAGAGCAGGCTATAAACTAAATGGAACACTTTGAATTTCCATGCAAAATCTATCAAATATGCCATCTCTTTCTCTCTTCCACTCATCCATCTATCAGTTCCAAACTCCCTTTATCTTTGTCAGCCTAGTTGGTTCGGTGACAGCATATTGCTATCTCGTTGATCCCAGTCTTTAGTAGCCCTGAGCTAGCAGCTTGACATGATTGACTGGTTTTCATAGAGGACTGGTATGAAAGGGTTGACTTCATTGCACTGTCTCTTATGGACATTTTCAAAAGCCAGGGGCGTTCCAATGCACAGCTGATTGAATTCATATAGGCACATTAACACTGGAAGTTCAAACACTGTGAGGGGTCAGGTGGAATACAGGGTCCGGGCGCACCCTCTCCTGGGAGGTAGGCCTAAAGACATGTAATTGATGTGATCAAGGACCCTTAATTGATGTGATTAAGAAAACAGGTGTAACTCATATTCTTAATTTTGCTTGCTTTAAAAGGTTTCGTTTAGGTGAAGGATGGGAGAGTGGAGCTGGAGAAATACTGGTGCACTGGCGATTGAGGGGCCGCCTGAGAATTGTGCAATTATTTGTATTCCTTGTTTGATGATGCAAAGTGATTATTTTGACCGTTTTGACAACCTAGTACGGCAGTGTGTCTACTAGCGTTCTGGCTTTGCTGAAAAGTACAATATAACTCAAGTGTTGCTGCAACTGTCCGTCTCAGCGTCTTATTTTTGCTGTCCTGCACCCGGGTGGGGAACGTACTCTGTGACGGAGGGGACGAATCGTCACAACACACACACATACTGTACAGTACATATACACACACACACACTATGAGTCTGGATGTGTTAGCAGGGAGGAGAGGTAGGTACAGCATCCCACAGTGACTGCTCAAATTATCCACCACTTACCCAACCCAGTCCTCACATGTCTCTGCCCCCCCCCCCACACACACAAACCAATCCCTCTGCACTTCTATCAAAGCACTCACACACTTCACAGCTCCAAGAAGTTCCCTCTCATGGTTCACCGATGAACACCAAAGTATTCCTGTGCCTCTCTACTCTCTTTGTTCTACAGCTTTTTGTCTGTGTCTCTTTAACAGTCCACATGGGCTGCGAGTGAGAAAGATCTGAAAGAGATTCTTTTGTCCTACTTGCTCAATTCTGAACTACCGGAACGACTAGAATTGAAGTCCTAAAACCCACCACATTACATTCTAGCTTCATTTCCTGTGAAAAAGAAAACACACACTTCTCCATCAATGCGTCTTTTACAATCTGAAGGCTGGGGTTAGAAGGGTCCATTTCCTCCCTAACCCTAACCCTTTTTTCTTCTTCTTTTGCAGATGTTGATGTAGTGTGCTTCCTGCAGGGGTTGTACACCTGTCAGTCATGCTGAAGGTGATCTCTGACCAGGCTCTGCCTCTGATCCAAGCTATGGGCTCAACCACCATGAACCACGCTCACCCAATGATTGAGAGAGATGAGCCTTTTGCACACACACACACACACGCACACACACACACACACACACACACACACAGTCATCAATTGGGGCAGCTCCATTGGGAACTAAATCCATGTAGAATCAATGCAGAGCTATTGTTCTGGGCAGGCCAACCAATTAGAACTGATAGATTTCCCAGAGGAAAATGGCCAGGGAGGAAGGGTTCACCCTTTCAGTGCCTCAAGAACCCCTCTGGCTGTCCATCTGGTGGGGAACAGGGGAAAGAAAAAAAAGTAGACTAACAAAAACCTGACTGAGAGATAAAGGAGAGGGAGACAGGAACACTTAAATATGGCTGTGCATGTGGGAGTCAGGTGGCTGAGCGGTTAGGGAATCGGGCTAGTAATCTGAAGGTTGCCAGTTCGTTCCCCGGCTGTGCCAAATGATGTTGTGTCCTTGGGCGAGGCACTTCACCCTACTTGCTTCGGGGGAATGTCCCTGTACTTACTGTAAGTCGCTCTGAATAATAGCGTCTGCTAAATCACTACATGTAAATGATTGTCAACATGCACACGTGCCCTGTGCATCTGAGTGATGTTTCGATCTTTTTGGGAGCGGAAGTGCGAGATCGTAGTCAGGGCACACTCACAGAAAAGGAATTAACAAAGCCAGGAGATTTCAGACTCATCGATGCGTGAAACAGCAAACTCAATTGACAATTACATAATGGAGAATCAAATATTCCATTTAGTGTAGTTGGCATTTTAATCAAAACGAGAGAAGGATGAAATAGTAGCTGGTAATGAAATGACATTTCATTGTCATCATGTGATTTGACAGTCAGTCTTGTGCGTAAGGGATGAATGTGAGGACAGAAGACGAAATGTATTCGTGACAAAACCAATTCTAGATGGATAGATGGATGAATGGATAAGTGGATGGATGGATAGTTGGGTGGATGGGTAGGTAGGTGGATGAAAGGATAGACTGATGAATCTTCACGGTGAAGAGTGCTGTGGGATTCTGTGACTGCTCCTCTGTGACTGAGAGATGTGTCATCCTCGTTGAGGTGAAGGTTGACCCACCAACCTTGACCATACTCCATAGATGTTGACATGTCAACCTTGATGTCATCTAAAGCTATGAACTGAAAGGGAAGCGCTCACTTGTTGAGGTACACCCGCTTCTCGGTGAACTGTCCCTGGCCGTGAGTGGGGTCTTCAAATGGCTCGTTCTGGACCACCTCCACCCCCTCGCCGCGCTCACTCTGTTCATGGCTGTGCTTGCTGATCATGTACAGTTGACCAATCCTGTACTGGAAGACACACGGACAAACACACACACACATATATGCAAATACACACACACATTCACACACGTGACCATTACTGAGTGAAACAGTGTGTTCATGTTCGACCCGGGAGGTTCAATAAAAACTTTATGAGAGGGATAAAAAGGAAACAAAATACTGGAATCAGTAACATGAGGAACATTCCAGGATTGCACACCGACACGGGTTTATCAAAACTGGCAACCGTTGCCATAACAACAAAACTCACAGATTAAAAGAGTCATCCACACCTCACTGGTAGAGGCATTTGTCTTCCCAGGTTAGCTCCAAACAAGAGAACAATAGCAACAGCCAATGCTAGACTATAGGTAATCCCCCAAGTAACTTGCCGTCAACACCCACAATCCTTCACTCATCACCCCACTGACCTACTTGGACGTATGACTGTATCACCTCCTCCATGGCGACGGGAATGGTGTTACACGGCAACAATGTACAGCTTGAGTGGAAAAGCTGAGTCAGAGTGGTGGGGGTTTAAACAGCCGTTCAGCTACCAGAGCTTTCAGGCCTGGCATTCCCAGGCCAGGAAATCAATACTGCTTTCGCACACATGCCAAGTCCAGTCAGACCTGGAGGCTGAACATAAAGGTTTTACCTCAGAGTTCCAGGGATAACTGTGTTAATCTGGGGAAAGGCATAGAAACCCACCATAAGGTTCTGATGTGGGGCCAAAGCCTAAACTAACCCTAGATGAACATGCTGTAGAAGGTCATGAAACATGATAGCTGATGAACAAACATAGTAGCCCAATGCAAGGAAGCTTAAATGTGACAGACAGAATGTATGTTTCCTTATATAACAAACCACAATAAAATAGGTTTTTGTTGGAGTTTGGGTGAATATTTATGAGGCACTGCTTGTATGTTTATAACCTAAGCCGACCCTCAAACAAAATCACAAAAAGAGCATGTATCCATTTAGCAACACAACCATGTACATAGTCAAACAAAAACATACACACAAACACACACATTGTAGTAAATCAAGTAAATGTCTCGATTCTTTAAAAAACAGCAGGCAATGAAATACAACTTGAGTTCCAGACAACAACAGCTATTGAATAATTCAGATCAGTGGTGCTTGACTTCATTTTTAACTGCCATCGATCAAACTGATGGAAAACCTGAAAGAGAGAGAGACAAGAGACAGGAGACAGAGAGCAGAGAGAGAGAGAAAGATAGATGAGAGACATAGAGATAGAGAAAGAGACAGACTGGGGAGTGAGAGATATTTGCTTCTATCGAAGCCGCCAATTTAGACATACAAAAAGATGACGCAGCCAGCTTTGAGAAAACACATTTACCTCGTAAAGTCAGTTAGCCCTGAGCAGTGATTTAGTCAGATGTCTGCTGTATTCTACGCATGTTGTTGCCTTTACCTATCTTTGTATTGCAGTTCATTACCGTAATCTCCAACTGTCTCTAACCTAAGGGCTGGTTTGATTAATTAGATTGCTATTTCTTTATTTTATCTCCCTTTATAAAGCAAACTGACAGGACTGAGAGGTAAGAAAGGCTCTCTCACAGGTTCAAGTGGTTTCTGAATAATTCATGTTCTCTCTCCCTCTTTTTGTCTATCTGTTCTTCTCTGTCTCTCCTCAGGCAATGGACAGATGTATGTTACAAACATGAGTGGAGCCACAGTGATGAAGAACTAGGGAAGGACACAATGGAAGACCAAACATCTGTGTGTTCATGTATGCCTCTTTAAATTCCTAGTATCTTTCTCACCACAGTCTATTTTCCCCTCCACTCCTTTCACAATAGCTTACAAAGACTTGGACATCTCATTAGCAGGGACTGTCTCTTATAATGGCCACCATAGTGTATCGGTCTAGAGCAAAAAAGAATTACTCCTGCTGATAAGAGTGGCATTAGCCTGGTTATTGGTCAAACTGACAACAGCCGTATTGTTTACTGATGTTTTAAAATAAAAATGTCAATGTTGTGACAGAGCTATGAGCTAAAAAGAGTCTCTCCCTCAGTCTCTGAGAATTCCTTTATAATGTTACTCGGATTGAATCCACTAGCTAGCTAGCTACACTGGGATCCACCATGAGGTGTTTACTTGTAGCTCTCAAGCTAATAGGGGAGAAAGACAGCATCAATTTCAGGATGGTTTAGTCAACAACAGGACGATAGTAGTTAGATTTGTGCAGGAGCAGAATTGCCCTTTTTTTTTTACAGACTGATCATTTAAGAATTAAATTCAACAACCAGAGGAGATCCAGTGTTATATTCAGACAATTGTCTGTCCTTGGTGAGATAATTTGTCGCAATACCAGGAATCTGCAACACTGAATGGCAAAATAAATAACTGCCATTAACACATTCCCTATCTTCTGACACAACAGCAGAACTGCAAAGTGGAACTGCAGTTATGATATTGGAGCCAAGGAACAGCTTGGCGCGTGGGAGCGCAAACCGTCTCTGACATAGCTCAGACAATGGCTGAACATCACAAGCACGTAATTAAAATTCTAACACAGACATGCTAATTATTGCTTTGAACACTTGGTAGCCTTAGCTACAGGATGAATGGCTAAGCTTCGATGAAGATTGGTGGTGTCTGGGTTTCCAATGTCCATGAGAGAATGCATGATAGACAGGGAAAGACAGAGAGGGTAGTGTGTGTGTGTGTGCGCGCGCGCGTATGTACAGAGTAGAGTACAAGTGAGGCGGACGTACAGTAGAAATATGGCACTGATAGATACAAGCTGGCCATTTTTCGGTTATTTCGTTTACATGGTCGTTTCATGCCTGTCTGCCTGACTGACAGACTCATTGATTACAATTTGTCTTACACAGCAACTTGCCATCTGACCGAATTCCAAACATCTTGTCCTTTGTACTATAACCCATTATATCTATTCATGGGGAAACTGCGAACATTTATATTTAATGAATTTAACACAATCATTTCAACCAAACTGAACATTGATGCTGGCACTAAAACAGAGACCAATAGCAGAAGTTGAGCCATGTAGTGAAAACTGCAAAGCAACTTGGCACTGAATGAGAAACACGCACTTTAGTTTACTGCCTGTACTTCAGCCTTCCGTTTGATTAATCGGCTCCATGAGAGGCACAGTAAACAGAGTGGTGCTAAATCTCATATATCATATCATGGAACTCCGTTAAAAATGTCACACCCGGCCCTAATGCGGAGCAGCACCAGCGATCCCATTGTGATGAATGGCAGTGCGCTCCATTACGGAGCTCGTCAAAGGGCTCCAATGGTAATAAAAGGCACTGAGAGCGTCCCAGGGTGGAGCTCCGCCACACAGCCCAGGCTCATCACAGGATGTGTACTGTACAAGGAGCACGGCGGCAACAGAGAGCTCATTCTGAGTGATAGCACGGAGGTCAGCTCCATTCTGTACAGTCCTAGCCTTTACAATATGAGCGGTTGGAGAGAGGAGAAGAGGAAGGGTCAGTCTTCTGTGAGGTCGTTTTTTTCCCAGGTCTCCCATCCATCCCATATTCATCAGAGCCTTGATTAGACCATACAGGCCTGCTCAGCCAAGACCATTGAAGGATCAAGAGGTGATCTGTGAGTGTATGTTTGTTTGTGTGTGTATGTGTGTGCGCGTGTGTGTCTGATAGATAATACAGTAGCTGAGGTTCTTGAAAGATTCAGGACCCAGGTCTTGAAAGATTAAAGGAATAACGGTGTGAGTGAGTGTGTGTGCATGTGCGTGTAATTAGCAGGGTAAAAGTTATCTAGTGACTGTGGAGTGACACCTAATGGACGTGTGTGTGAGCATGTGCGTGTGTCTGCAGCACAAAGGGATAATAGCAGTGCATGACATGAAAGAAAGCTGCAGTGGGGATGAAATAGAGTCCATGCTGAGAGTGAAAGTCATAAATTAGAGGGCACTGTGCGTGGTTGTGTGTGTGTGGTTGTGAGTGTGTGTATGTGTGTGTGTGGTGTGTGTGTTTGTGGTTGGCAAGGTGCCTTTACTCCTGCAACAGTGAGGCCTGTGACAGGGGTGATTGGCTAATACCCATGGTGATGCACTGAGCAGAGAGAGCAGTGCTACCTGCACTCCATCTATCACTGACAGCAGCTTGCCAAACTCCTACATCAGCAGAAACTAGTATTTGTGTGTGGGTTTGCGTGTGTGAGTGTGATTGTGCGAGAGAGAGAGAGAGAGAGAGAGAGAGAGAGAGAGAGAAAGAGAGAGAAACAGAGGGCATGTGTGTGGTCCTCTACCTTGTCACATACTTCGACAGAAATTGATGTGGGTGTGTGTGGGTGGGTAGGGGTGTGTGGGGGTCAGGGGTGGGTGGGGGGTTTGGTGGGGTGGGGGGACAAAGAGAGAGTACGAGGGACGTCTGTTCTGCTTTACAAAGGGGGTGTCTGCATGTTAGACTCCTGGATAAATACATGCCTGTGAGTCACGTGTCATTAAGTGTGGAAGTGCCTACGTGTGGAAGCGCACACACACACTGCGTCTTCTGGTGTGGACGTCACATCTCCTTTCCACACTATAAAGCAGCGGCTCCCCAACTACCGCTTCGCCTTCATCTCTCTACTGTAAAACAGTGGGTTATGTGATATACAGTCATGTATATATACACTATTCATGCCAAGTTGCACATTCTGTACACATCAGTTGTTTTGTCCGACATGTAAGGAAACAGTATGGGTTTGGACGAAACACGCGAGGGCTTCAAGGCATGTTCATCAGGTATCATCCCTCTGCCCACAAAGGTCATACCTTCAATGCTCTCCTGCCTTAGAGAGCCTCCAGAGTGACCAGCGTAGATGACAAGCTAATGATGCGCTAAAGACAGGCCACTTATGGAGAAAGAAGCCACTCTTGTGTCTTTTCCCAGCCATCTTCTCTCACAGCATCCTGCAGTGTCTGGTGTCATCTTGTCAGAGATGACAGAACTCCACATTGCTTACAAAGGACAACTGCTATAGTCCATGCACTATACGCTGCACACTAGTCCCTGGGGGGTAGCCTAAAGGACTGTGTTTATGTGCACACATGGAAGAGAGGGAGAGAGAGTTTGAGAAAGAAAGAAGAGAGGTAAGAGGAGGAGAGAAGAGGAGAGATAAGATCCCAGGGGAATGAAATAGTTTGGACACGTAGCGGGGTAATTATATCAAGGGATCCTTGACAAGAACAACTCTCTTTTCCTGTGTCCTCTATCTCTACCCCCATTTTTCTCTCTAATCATCCTCACCCCTCGTCCTTTACGGGTGGGTCCAATTCACTCTTCTCTCTTTCTCTCAAACTGTAACTTTCAGCCGAAGTCCTGGATTCCTAAAAGGATTGTGAAACTAGCTGATAGATGCTCTGTAATTTCAGGGATTTTTTTATGCTGTTGAAGTATTTGTAAAAAGACAGAGAGAAGCCATCTGGTTTTGTTGTCGTTCTGTTGTTCTCTTTCTCTCTCTTACCATCTCATTATCCCTCCCATTCTTCACTGGACAACCTTGGAGCCTTGTAGTAGGGAAATTTACGGTATCATGAAATATACAATATCACGACTCCAGGATAACAACAGTGTTGATGCATTGTTCTCTCTCAGTGTGGCATTTTAAGAAATGGGGAAATCTTTTGGGGGGTTTAGGCTGCCATTTTGAAAGTCTGAGGATTGGTTGACGGCAAAGAGAGAGTAGGAAGAAAGAGAGAGCGAGAGTGAAACAGAGAGAGAGAGAGATAGTGAGAAAGAAAGAGAAAGAGAGAGACAGAAAGAGAGATACAAGAGGAACTACAGAGGATACAATTTATGGGGAAATTGTGGGATGTGCTTGCGTCCGAGCTAGCTCTACAATTTACTGGGGCTAGGTCTGAATCTAGGAGCAAAACGGAGCACAGCTGCCACCTATAGGTACAGTACCAGTCAAAGGTTTGGACACATGGAATGGGAAAATGTGTCCAAACGTTTGACTGGTACTGTACGTGATGTGAACAAACACAAACTTTACCGTGTTTATGTGTGTGTGTATCTGTATGTGTGTGTGTGTGTATCTGTGTGTGTTTGTGTGAGTGTGTACAGTACCAGTCAAAAGTTTGGAAACATGGGAAAATGTGTCCAAACTTTTGACTGGTACTGTATATGCAGGTAGCAATGCTAGTGCTAAATAACTATTTATCTGGTCGGCTCCATTACGCCGGGTATGTAGGGCTCGTGAGACTGCTCACCAAAAGAACGAAGGGGAACCCACTTGTCTAGCAAATTAAGACGTTTGTAGGTTCCTAGCGAAAAAGTAGTCTCAACTTTCCTAGACTTTAAGCTAGGGTACTAATGCTGAGGGGCTCGCTGATATCACTCGACCAACCAGAATTACAACAAATAGTGCTACATTAATTGGTAACATATTTACCAACGTCATTGACAATAAAGTTGAAAGTGGACTAATAATGAACAACGTCAGTGATCATCTACCAGTTTTTGCAAACATACATAGCTTCACTAAGACCAGGAAACAAAACTAAATATACACAATGACCCGTCACAGCACCCAAGAAAACATCAATACACTCATAGACGATTTAATGAAACAAGACTGGGGCAAAGTGTACGTAGATATCGTGAATGAAGCCTATGATTCCATTTTGACTGCTGTAACATCACTTTATGAAAAAAACTGTCCTGTGGATAAGTAATGGAATGTTAAATGCATGTAAGAAGAAACATTTATTATATAAAGAGTTTTTAAAGAAGAGGACAAAAGAAGCAGAAAATAAATATAAGACATACAAAAACAAATTGACCAGAATCATGAGAAGCAGCAAAAATAATTACTATAGTAAACTACTGGAGGACAACAGAAGCAATATAAGAAACACCTGAAGGTGCTGAATGAAATTATCAAGAATAAAAAAAGCAAAACAGGAGACATTAACAATTTTCTGACAAAAAACAATACAGAAGTTAAGGATATGACCTTAGCTGCAAATGAATTTAATGATTATTTTGTGGGAGTTGGTCCACGTTTATCTGAGGAGTTTGCAAAGACTGGCAGTATAAATGATGTGCTAAGCAAGAATGTTAACATTAATAAATCTATGTTTGTTAAGGAAACGGTGTTGACATGTTTATGGTAAAAAGTATTATTGGTTGTGTTGTTAAACCTCTAACGCATGTATGTAATCAATCTCTGATAACTGGAGTCTTTCCAGATCAAATGAAAATGGCAAAAGTGATACCAATATACAAGGCTGGTGAAAAACATACACTTTCAAACTGCAGACCTGTTTCACTGCTCTCTCAATTCTCAAAAATACTAGAAAAAATATTCTCTGCAAGGCTCGAAAACGTCATTGCTAACCACAATATAATGTGTGATCAGCAATATGGTTTCAGGGCTTATAGGACAACTTCACATGCACTTATTCAATTTCTGGAAGAAATAACAACAGCAATTGAAAAAAAATAAAACGGTATTGACATGTTTATGGTAAAAAGTATTATTGGTTGTGTTGTTAAACCTCTAACGCATGTATGTCATCAATCTCTGATAATTGGAGTCTTTCCAGATCAAATGAAAATGGCAAAAGTGATACCAATATACAAGGCTGGTGAAAAACATACCCTTTCAAACTACAGACCTGTTTCACTGCTCTCCCAATTCTCCAAAATACTAGAAAAAATATTCTCTGCAAGGCTCGAAAACTTCATTGCTAACCACAATATATTGTGTGATCAGCAATATGGTTTCAGGGCTAGTAGGACAACTTCACATGCACTTATTCAATTTCTGGAAGAAATAACAACAGCAATTGAACAAAAAAAATATGCAGTGGGGATATTCTTGGATCTTAAGAAGGCATTTGATACAGTAGACCATAATTTTTTGACTATGAAATTACATAAATATGGAATTAGGGGGACTGCACTTTCTTGGTTAAAAAGCTACTTACATAATCGACAACAATATGTTGAATTGCAAAACCAAAATTCAAAGTTTAAGAAAATTATCTGTGGGGTCCCCCAGGGGTCAGTGCTGGGACCATTGTTGTTTAACTTGTACATAAATAATGTATCGGAGGTGTCTAAAAACACTGAAAACCATTTTATTTGCTGATGATACTAATTTAATCTGTTCTGGGGAAAATCTGGAACAACTCTTGGATACAGTGGAAAATTAATTTAAAAAGGTTTGTTTGATGCAAACAAACCAACATTGAACTTAAGTAAAACTCAATTTAGGATTTTTGGTAATCGTGCCACAAATTTTAATGAAAAACTTATGATAAATGATATCAAAATAGAAAAAGTAAAATAACTTAAATTCCTGGGAGTCATAATCGATGAACAATTATGTTGGAAGCCACATATACACTATATCAAGGCCAAAATATCAAAATCAATTGCTATATTGTATAAAACCAATTACCTATTAAATCAACAATCATTGTACATGTTGTATTGTTCCTTCATACTGCCATACATTACTTACTGTTTGGAAGTATGGGGAAACACTTACAAAACCAACACTGAACCTGTATTCATCCTTCAAAAGAGAGCTCTAAGAATTGTAAATATAACCACTTTTGGAGCACTAACTACTCCACTGTTTATTAAATTAAAAGCACTAAAATTCAGATATATTGTTGACTTCAAAACTGCACAAATTATGTACAAAATAACTAATCAACAGCTATCGAACAGTATCCAAGGGTTGTTTCAAATAAGAGAGAGCAAATATCACTTAAGAGGAACTTTTGTTTTTGAAAAGAAACGTATGAGAACAAATTCTAAATATCACTGCATCACAACCAAAGGAGTTAATGTATGGAACAGCTGCAGTGAAGAGATGAAATCATGTACAACAATGAGTAATTTTAAAAGGCTATTTAAACTGAATATATTAAATGGATATGAAAAGGTCTCGAGGTGATAGTATTGTATACAGGTTCCTTGGTGTACATATTAAGTCTAGTATGGAGGTGTTATTATTATATTTGCCATAGATAGATGGAAATGAAGAAGATAGTTGGAAAAGAAAGAAGAAAATAATGTGAATGTGAATGCATGTATGTATGCATCTGTATCTATGTGAATGCATGGGTTTATGTGAACAGCAGGTAGGTGGATTTACGGTGTATCTAAAGATGTATGTATAAGAGAAGCATCAAGTTGTTTCGTATTGAACTAAAGGATAAAAATAGAGAAAGGGGGTAGGACTTGAAAAGTTTAGTTTTGTTATGAACTTCTTCCTACTCCTTTTTGAACATGGGAATTTCTCATTTGAATTACTTGCAATTATTCATGACCTTATTAAGCTGTCATTTTAATTTTATATATGTATGCATGTCTGTGTATGTATATATTCATTTTATTTTATATTTTTTCTACATGTTCAAAAAAACTGAAAAACAAATAAATGTATTGCTGTCTGTCTTACAAGAACTGCGTCTTTGCTAACGTGTCCTGACGTTATGACGTGTGCTGACGTTGTGACGTAGGCTAGCACTGAGATCCCTTGGTGCACACAAGGCACTTTTTGGCACAAAAATGTTGTAAGCTCCTAAACCGTGCAACGGAGCATAATAAAAATACAAGCAAAGCAATCGCTAACAACACAAACCTTTTGACACAGACGTTGTATATGTAGTCCAAATATTGAGGGATTCTTAGGGGTGGAAAAAGAAATATACTGTATATGAGAGAGAACAATGGTTGTGCTCGCCGAAGGCTTGAGCACACCCAATTACATGTTCACTTCTGTAGTTCATAGAGATTACTAGGTCCCCTTTTAAGAGAGTCCTGTACACTAAAACCATTATTCCGGAATAAAGGCAGGGTTGGTAATGCTGTTGTGATACACTTTTTGTCATATTTGCTAACATACACTTCACAATCCTGATAGAAAACCAATAAATCTAAAGGTTGGACAGTAAAATTAATTAATCTGATATCTGTGGGCACGCAAGACTGTAATAAAAATAAACAAAAGTAATGATTGGACAGCATTTGGACCGAATGCAATGATTGGACGGGCTACTTGTCTGTCTACCTACCTACCTACCTACCTACCTCCCGGCAGTGGTCAGGCAGCGGGTTTCAGGGGAGTGGCTTTGAAGGGAGATATTTGATATTTGAATGGATATTTTGGTTTGAATCCTTTTGAACTAAAGCGGAAAAAATTGTTAGGTTTGCAAAATTGACTGATACTGCCTTTAATGTACAGTAGTTATGCCATTGTGGCCATTGTTTAGTTGTTGTTGTCGATGATGTTCACACTAATATTTCCTTTATAAGAATAAATACATTTTTGGGAATTAAACTGATTACAGTCAAACAATTATGAGGCCAAAAGAGTCAGCAAAATCTATTCAAATCAAAGAGGAGGATGCATTGCAGGGCTGAAAATCTACCAGCTTGTCTCACTCTTATCCACCAATGGCAAGCATGTCAGGAAACTAGGTGATCCTGTTTTCCATACACGATACAGTGCAACAGCAAACAAGTATCTTTTAGTGTTACATAAGCCAGTTTGATCTCATCCAAGTCTTTAGCACTGCAGCGGCCATCCTCCAGTTCTGAAGGAGAACCAGCTCATCTATAATCCATGAGGAGTGCGCTGTATACAGTAGACCATTTGCATGGAGGCACTACACAGGCACTCATCCCAGGTAGAGAGGAGGGAAAGAAAATTGTAGAGAGAAGAAGAGAGAGACTCTCCACAAGCCTACGGACTTCAGAATTGAAACCCTGATACTGAATAAAATGAATTGTGAACATGACACCATTTTGTACCAATAGTAAAACCCTTTAAATACAGTTTAAAATAAGCTTTTTATCTGTTGAATATTCTGTATAGCTTCATGTACAATGTATTTTTTGCTGAGCAAAAAAAAAAAGTATAAAAAAAAACTGAGAATGTATGCGTTGTCAGTGTGCACTGTTAACTTCTCTGTTTGGAAGCCCACTTTCCTGTCTGTTTTCACTTTCCCGGATCTATTCCACATATCAATCTCTCCATCTCTCCTACTGTCCATTGGCTATCATTAATTCATTCTGTTCACTGCAGTGCATCTCACTCTCTCATTCAAGCATCACTCTCCCTGCCCCTAACGCATCCTCCCTGCCCCCCACCCTGCCTTCACCCATCCTCCCTTCCCCTCCGCCCCTGCCTCCCCATCCCACCACCCTTCCTGATCCCCACCCCATCCCCCTGCGCTGCAGCTCGGAGGGCTTGTTTAGTGGTCTGTGTCGATGCAGAAAGGCCACAGCACCAGCCGCACTGTACACACACAGAGCTCAGGAGCATTCCAGCAAGGCTCACATGAGTCAATGTGTTTGGTCATGTGAGCTGGGGCCTGGGTGCTTGCTTTGGCTTCAGTGTTTACCTTCGTTGGTTGTGTGAGGGTCTTAATAAAGCTTATATAACGTTTTAGGAATCCTGTTAAATGTCCCCAAAAACGCCTAAACAGCATGCCCAAAGTAATTTGAAATCTGTTCTTGAACCATTTGGAGTACATGCATGTAAATGGTCTCTTTTGAAAGCTGACAATCTGAAATTATTTCCCCTGTTGTCAGGACCCCTGTCAGTCCTACTGGTGTTGAGTAATAGACGCTTGAACACAAGGAAAGTGAAAGTTTCTATTCCCGCCTAGATTTTGTTTTGAAAACAGAGGCCTGAAGAGGACTAGAGGTGGTAGGTATTAGCTGGAAGACAGAATTGAACCACAGGTTGAAGCCTTACACAATTCAAATCAAAAGTCAAACATAATACCACAATATATTCATATTTGACACATGTTTTTATCAGAGTACAAGCAGGTGTTTTCTAAAAGGGCCTTTTGGAGACTTTACTTTGGGAATGTAAGCAGATGAGGTTTTGATGGGTTGTGTGCTTACCTGGAACATTCCGAAGTAATGGTAGGTAGCGTCACTGTGTCCAATCCCAACCGCTGTAAACTACTTTTAGGCATACCAAACAATCTACGTGTCAAATTTCATGAGCATATATGGATGTTTACATGTCTAAATAATATAGGAAAGTTAAATTGATGAGAGAAAGCCGAAAGACCACTCGGGCGACGCTCTGGCGACGATCTTTACTCTGAAAAGTGTTTCTGTATTGTCATCGTTCTGCTACTATGGGTTAGCATATGAGTGTATTTGCTTTTGAAAGCTAGCTTAACATTACTTTGTATAGCCATGAAAATACACCATCATGTGTGAGGTGATCTGTAGTTGAGGGGAGGAAGAGAGGGGGGCAAGGGACTGACATGAGAGTTCAACAAAACATCCAGTAGGTTGTGGTGTACAGTCAAATTGAGATTTTATCGCATAGTTTGGAGATGTTGAAGCGTGATATCTTATTGTGGAGGACATAACAACGTCCCCGGATATATTGACAGCATTGATGGTCAGTTTGGTGACCCTGGATCAAGTTAATATCCCCGGAAAAACAGCAGCAGCGAGTGTTTACTACGAGGATAAGTGCGGTCGGGTTTGGACAAGGGTAGCACACCTAATTTACCGGCGCCAGCGTCTTTTTACCGGCTCTAGTAAAGGCTAAGCTAACTCTAATTCTTTTTTATAATATTCAGCTCGAAAGGAAAGAAGTTAAAGCTTCACGTAAAATCCGTTAATCAGCTGAAAAAGTGATACAATCATTTTTGTCAATATTTGAAGTGGCATTTTATCAGAATGTTAGCTAAAAACCGGTCGGGATTCGACACAGTGACGTTAAGTAAAAACAATTTCTCTGGCTGTGTTGAAGGAACGGTCACCCGACAAAGACGTTGACGGCACTTGCTGTTGCGACTTGATCTTGAATTTGTTTATTTCAATGGAAGCACAAGAATCGTAGCTTTCCAATGATGTATAACGTGTAGCAGTCTAAAAAATATATTTGTTAATACTTAATGCGTAGTAACTGGAGGAGGAGGGGGCAGCGTTTCCGTCCCGCGGGCGGGCCCAAACCGAAAACAGGTTTTAAAGGAGGCAGTTTGTTTACTCTATGTTGTTTGTGATCCCAATACATGCTGTTAGTTTCTGGGGTTTTGGTGGGCACATTCAAAAGAGGTGGAGGAGAGAGACAAAGATGGGATTGGAAAGAGAGAGAGACAAAAGACAGGCAGGCCGACAGAGAGAGACATAATAGGAGAAAAAATGGAGGGGATTATGCTTGTGAAAAGGTCAGTTTGGGAGGAAAGAGATTGTGTGGATCCGTCAGGTATGGGTCAGGATTTAAGGGGAGATCTATTCCTGTGCCCTGCTGGATTTAGGAAAGACAGGTGTGTGGATGCAATCTTCCCTTTATTTCCAGTTAGCCTCCCCGCCCCTTCCCCTCGCACTGCCAGACCCTTTTGCAAATCTGTATTCCTCTGGAACCTCTCCGCTCATTTTCGATTCTCTGGCCCTAGGCTTGACCATATGTTTCACTCAACACTGATAAGATAAACACATTTATTGCACAGGTATGCTAATGGTCAACCTAGGTAAGTTTGTTTACGTAAGCCTAGTACGTATCTATAGGTCATGTGGGGAGGGGGGTTCCCTGCTGGCAAGGAATGCTAGCACCAATATTTTCAGAATATAATGTTACATCCTAAATTTCTCCGACAATGGGGCATTGTCAACTGGCGCAAACCAATGTCTCTGGATGCAATTATATTGATACAACCAATCGGAGCAATAAAAATGCCTCTTTGTAGTTTACAAAAATGCCTCTACGGCGCTTCGTCATCTTAAACCGCCCCATCTCAGATGAATGGTTGTCCTGTCCAGATTCGGGTTGAAGGGAAATCTGTTTGAATGGGAGGGTGGCCAGACCCATCTGCTACAGCAAAAAAAAGCATGAGCCGGCAAATTGATCTGGTTCCTGGATTACTTTCTGGCTGTCTCCCTCTCTCTCTTTCTTTCTTTGCTGACACAGGTGTGTTTCATTGGTTCATTCTATCACCAAGGACCTTTCTTCTAGTAGCATACTCTCACTAATACACCACCATCACTATACCCTCATTCATCCACTATACCCTCAAACTGATTACATGAAATAAATAAAAACACGTTGGCATTTTACAATCAGCTCAACGCATGTCCCCCCAAATATCAAGTCAAACTTCCCATGAAAATGGAGTAAAATTGCTATTTCAAGATATGTGCCACCCTACAGCGGCAGGACCAATCATGTAAGTCGTTACAGGAGTGTGTAAAGAAGTCGTTAAGACTGTGTGGTGTGTGGAAAGAATGTAGTAGAGAGAACACCTGACCCTCACCCAGGAGTGCCACTCGGCCAGGGTCAGCTTACTTTGTGTGTGTCTGAATGTTGCCTGTGCTGCATACATGCCTGACCCTGTGTGACTCAAGGCCACAAAGACTGATGCACTGTTACAAAAATAATCAAAACTCGGAGGGGCTTGTAGGTAGAGATTGATATTGAGCCTGATTTAACTGTTTTCTGTCTGTTTGTCTGTCTGTCTGTCTCTCTGTCTGTCTGTCCCTCTTTATGCCATGTGTTGCCCTGGGAGGAGTGCCTCCGTTTTCACATTAGAATAGTTTCTGGTTCATTACAGTAACATCCTCTAATTTCCCACCCAGATAATAATGATTTCCCACACTCTCTTTAAAACCAATGAGCTGTGTCGTATTTTCTCCTGATTAAATTGACAGGCCCGTTTATAATTTTCTTTTGTGCTACACTCAATTCCAACTGATCAATTATGATGTTTACAGTAAGAGACTGGTTTGTGAAAGTTGCTTCAAGTTCCATATTTTTGCCAACTGCATGTGTTTACTGCGCATTTAATTACAAAGCTATGGTCATTTGAGTGGTCTGCATTTTTACACAAGTGGAACAAAGAGTGTTAGCTGTAACTCTCAAGGGAGTATTATCTGTGTGGCACACAGTGAAGGTCTATGGTTCAAGTTCCTGGCTGGATAAGGAATGACCCCTAGCTGGGGCTGATGGTGTAAAAGTACATTCAATATAACCTTGGAAACCTGCCAGCCAATGACAAAGTGTGTTGTGTGAATACTGTCATAATATTGGTGGAGTACTTATCATTACGAGCAGGATGCATTTCACAGGATAAAAAGGTTTTTCAAATTGTAAAAAACGGCAATGTCACGAAAATTCCCTTCAGTACCAAGTAGACATAAACATATATAAGCACATATACACACATAAACATGTAGACATAAGCCCACTCACACAAACACAGTCACCCGCGTAGAGGATACTAAATTTAGACTGGCCTCTACAAGACCTTCCCAGACTCATGATCCACACGCACACAAACACACACACACACTGGGGAAAGCTTTTGTTAGCCCTCAGACATTCCAGTCAGACGGAGGCAACGACAGATCTGCAACAACCCCTGCATTCACAAACTGATTACGGAAAACCAGGAGGACAGGTGGGAAGTAAAACATCCTTTGGGGGAGTGTCTTGAGAGAGACAAACGTCTCTCCCCCTGACACCGGGTCACAGTGTCTGACCTGCTGAGTTTATCCAGCCTTCCTGGTCAATCCCGCAGAGACTACACACCATTAGCACCGGAGATATGGGCCGCCACAGGTCAGCGACTCTAATGAAGATTATATGATTACCCAGGAGGAGGGCAGCTGGAGACCAACCAGCCTTCAACCTTAGATGAGGCTAACTGTCACATTTAGATAATACACAGACCTAGGGCCAGAACTAGCCATTCATATAAGCAGGGTTTACACATGTGGGTATTCCATTGTTTTGTTTGTGGTTGTTTGGTTACAGTAATCCAATCATACCATTTGACCCAGGTTTGTAGTACCTGAGTAGTACCTGGTAGACAATCTCTCTATCTCAGAAAGCTATCATCCTTCGAAACGCATCTCCATGTACCCAGCCCAATTATAATTTCAGAGCATGGGGATGAAAGGAGACCTCTTGTACATAAGGGGCAATGATTGGTCTAGGGACGAGGCACGGGTTGTCATGGCAACCAACCCATTACCTGTAACAATGGTTTTCCATGGTGAGGATGTGCACAGTGTGGTTAGCACAACCATGAGCCAAGAGCGCCTACCACACAGGCTGAGGCCCTAACACAGACACTGGGTTCGACTCCGGCTTGTGCCTTTTCTGCATGTGTTCTCCTCTCGCTCACCCATGCATTTCTTGTCTCTGTTTAATAAAGGCCAAAATACATATCTCTAAAGTATGACCTTGGGCCCTGGCATTGCCCCTGCATGAGACTGCACTGCACCCCTTTGATCCCTTATACAGAATGTACAGTAGATTGGATACCTGGGAAATGAAGTCCACCACAGGTGAGAGTGTCAATTCCATGATTGTTTCTGTAGCCGGATTGGCTTGGGTCTCAGGGGGGAGTGACAACTGGGGTGGTCTCTGATAAACAGCATGTGGCCCAATACAAGGTAATGCAAAGGAGCATTCAGGGAGAAAGTTCCGCCACACTGCTGGAAACACACCTGAGTGTGTGGGCTTGTTTGTAGCTATTCGAATAAACAGCCACAATGTGTGTGTATGTTTGTGTTTTCTGTGAAAGCCCTGGGAAAGTCATGGCACAGGGAATAACTGGGAAATCAAGACTGTATTATTTCACATATAAATTCCTAGTCTTGTAACACACACACACATTTGCATGAAGGCTGTGGCTGTTCAATCAGGTACTAAAAAGCCCTTGAGAAAGTGTGCTTCTGGGACAGTGTGGGTGACTAATGTGGAGTGGAGTTGGAGATCTGCATCATCAGTAGACCGGATTGGTGGAGAGCTGATTAAGGAGCTGTCTGACTGAGTATTAATCAGCCATGCTGAAGTGGCTGGTTTGTGTGGGCGGGCGTCGTGATTCCCAGACTGTTAGGGAGCAGTGTGTGTGTGCGGAGGCCCCCGTTGGATAGCACTGCTGTCAAACAGTCCTACAGGTGGTGTGTGCAGATTGAGCATAATTCAGGCTCCAACACAGACGCGCACACAGTACACACAGACACAGAAAATAACACAGTACACCCCCGCACATGTACCCCCCCCCCCCAAACACACACACAAACACATATATCCTTCCCCAAAAACACAAAACAAATCTGCTACCAACAGCATACACTGTTGCTCCATGTCAGTACTGTACACAGATCACAAGCCTACACTATTATCAAGCCGTTTATCTCTAAAGCACACATGGCCCACTCTCCAGCTCCTGTCCTGAAACCAGACGCTGCACCCTGAATAGTCGTCCAAACCAACGGGAATGGAACCAAACCTCACACAGTTCAGCTCCATCCTGTTCGATGTGTGAACCAGTGATGAATGGGTTTGATAACTCCCCTGGTCACACACTGCTGAACTTATATACAGTAACATCATGAACTGTAATGGAGTTATGGTTGCCTTATTCAAGGGTAGAACACGTCTGGCAGCTGTAGAAGGATGTAGATAGACGAAGAGCCGGTGGAGAACCGGTTTCAAACAGAAAGGGGTTTCTGGTGCCCTACAGGATAACATCTGACCCTCACAGACTCAAAATAATTCTGCAAATTTCAATGACTGTAATAGTATTCACTTTTAGAGTATGTCTGTTTGTTTGTGTTCTACTGCTGACCAAAAACATTCCAGATGGTAAAACAGTTTTCGGTTCGGAATTGAGCAGTAATTAAGTGTATTCACACGCCCGTCTGCTGTTGGAGGAACAGGCCAATTAAACGGACGACAAAAGATAGCAGTGAAATGATATAAAAGAATGCAGACTACATCCATCAGGGGTGATCGAAGAGCTTCACACACTGTGTGACAGTTTACCCTTAGTCTCCCTAATAACATTGAAATATTCTAACAGAAGCTACCTCCCTGGTCTCATAGCAGATGGATGGTAAGGCTGCTAGAGGTTGTTAATATTCAGCTGAATGAGTTGGGACTGCATACAAACTGGGCACCCACCACAGGACTGTCCTCAAACTACTTTTGACAGGATGTGTAGATATACAGATGTCCTGTATCACTCTGAACTGTAAGAATCAGACGGCATTGTCATCACCAAAATGACTCTCTGCCCTGTCTGTCAGCATGCTACCAGTTCAGTATGCTTCAGAAAAAAAATAATTCTGTCTAGGTAATTTTTTTCCCACTCAATCAAGCACAGACCAAATTCTCTCATATTGTGATTCTCATCGACACTAAATTTTCAGGGTCTCTGCCTCACATTTACCTATCTCTATCAATCTCTTACCCTCCCTCCCTCTCTTGTGTTCTCTCTTTCCTTTCCTATCAGCAGATCAGAACTCCCACAAGTGTGCCTGTGTGTGTGCGAGGGTGTTTGTGTGATTACTATGAGCAGCTGAGCTCTTGCTGCAGGAGGGGGTAGGAGGTTCCAGGTATCCCTCATCCTCCACTCCCCAGCCAGGTCATGCCAAGGCAGTGCTGTTTCACCTATGTCTCAACCTAATCTATGACAGATTTTGCCTTGGGGGTGGGGTTAAATATTCACCTTTAATAGAGAAAATAACTTTGGTATGTGGAGAGATGGATGGATACAGCCAGGTAGGAGCATGGTTGAATGGATGGATGGTTGAATTGAGATTTAGGAGATTAAGAAAGAAAGGAACAGTTGAATACGCTTGGCCTCAAACCCCATGGGGAACAGCTGGATAAGACCCTTCCTCTTCTTCTTGTACACACATGTACATGCATGTACACAAACATACTCACACACACACACACAGCTCTCATCTGAAACCCCCAGGCAGGCAGCCAACACTGCCCATGACCTTGGTGTCCTGAATGTTTTAAATTTGTGAGGCCAGCAGTATTAGCTAGACGTGTTTGCATATGCGTGTGTTTGTCCATGTGCCGGTCATTTATGGGGACTTTTTAGGAACTACTCTCTGTGGGTACAATAACTTTAGCAGTATAACCAAGCATTTCACACTTCAGCCCTACTTACAACATGGTTGTATATGTCTATATTATTTCTTGCATGCTAAGAGCTGGAATAAAACAGAGCAGGATCGCTGTAGCGCAGATCTGTTGGGTCTACTGGGGGCAGACAGACTAAAGCAACAGATGTCAGAGGGAGGGAGGAACAGCTCCATGCTGGCAGCACCACCTGTGCCCAGTCCTGAGTGGGAGCGTTGAGTCAGGCCTTGCTGCACCACGCTGAGCAGGGCAGGCTGGAGTAGGGAAGAAACTTTGTCCAGAAACAACAAACCCCTAAGCAAAGACTTTTATTGTGAAATGTTTTTGATGGTGCGTTGGTAGACTGTAGCGTGGGCTTCAAAGTAAGTTCAATGTTGCTTGACAGTCAGCTGTATGTGGATGTCACTATTGAAGTACTGGATGTGTGAGCATGTGTGTGTGTGCATCCATGCAGAGGGGTGTGTGAGTCTGTTGCCAGAGGGTCAGTGGGGAGTGGTCAAGTTAATCACGGCCCTGCAGGAAGAAATGAACTCTCCCTCCATCCCTCTAATCTCTACTCACCCACAGGGTTGGCCTGGCAAGGTGTGAACACACTGGACAGGGTGGATAGCAGCAAACCAACACGTACACACATAGACACACACACTCAATGATTGTAAACACTTTATATGAGCCAATTGCTTGCCTATGGGAGCTTTGTACTTGCTGGGTCTCCTGTGATTGATATCAATACAGTAAAATGGTCCTCGGAACACTTACACACACACAAACACCTACACCCACCCACACACACCACTCATATGTGATGCCCCAACAATCAGTTCATCGTCAAAAAGAAAAGCCTCTTAATCAAAAATAGGTCCGGTAACAATGCTCCCTAGCAACAAGGAGCATCTGTGCGTGGAGAATAGTGACTGTGTGTGTAGGTGAGGCTGTGTGTGTGTGCGCGCGCAAGTGAGTTCTGATTACTGAAACTCTCTTCATCGTACACATGATCCTTGGGTCATGCTCATGAAAGCAGCAGTGGCTCAGGAATGCCTCCGAGAACAAAGCCTGGTTGGATGTGGAGAGATGGCCTTTTCCCAATCCCAAGCTTTGATCTATATTTAGCCGGTCAGTGTGAGGTTGAAATGCTTTGCACACTGCTGGCTGGTTAAGGCTCCTCCATGCTAATGGCCTCTCACTGGAGGAGCTGGAGAGGTGTACAGCACTGTGCTGCACACCTTCATCCTGTGTCTCTGGATTGGAAATGAAGAGTTTTGTAAGGGTGGGTGTCCCAGGATGGCCCTCACACCCCATTCAAGATTTGGTCTGACTGGTTGGTCTTGTGTATAAAGGGAATTGTAATGCATTGTTGTGGATTCTTCATCTCCTGAGACCTTTCTCCTCAGTTCTCCCTTGTCCTACTGTCCTACTCCTTGCTCACCTCTTGCTTTCTGGTTGTTCTGCCAATATTTAACCACCTACAGTTTGAAACTTTCATTTCTATCTGTCTATGGATTTCAAGTAGAAAATTGATTTTACAGATGAATATTGACAAGCCAGTGAGCTGACAAGGTAGTCATTTAAAATGTTGGTCTCTTGGGTCAAATAATAATAGAAATAATGAAAATAAATGTTCAAATCTCAAATTTGTATTACCTTTGAGACACAGTCAATAGCAGGGATTACAGTTAATCAAGCCAACACTCAAAACTTGTTTTCTTCTAATTTGAATTTCCTTGGCACAGTCCCTTCTGTTAGCCTTGAGTGCACCTTTCAAACATCAGGAAGATAACAAGAACACTCACAGGTCAAAGGTCAGGTGGTTTGGCGTCACCATGACAACCCTTATTAGCACATGCTTGACAACTGGTGAGAACTCGATCCTCATTTCCTGTGTTGGAAAGCGACGATGGAGAGACGATGGTGAAATGGAATTGTTACGCAACCATCAGTATAGATTGACATTTTTGGATGATAAGCATCTACTACTGCTTCAATATTACCACATTGTTAACTGGCAACACCAAAAAGCAAACCAATGACAGCATTATAAAGACAACCAGACATTAATGAAAGAGAGAATATTATTCTCCATTATCTTTTGGAAGAGACACGTAATCTTGAGGGTCTCCATTTAAATGCAGGTATCTCTTTAATTCTCTGATCTCTTGTGGAGTCTCTAAGTAATATTCTGAACTGGTGTCTTTGATGTGTGAATCAATTGTGAGCCAGAGAAGCAGCTGCACATGTTCCTGTATTAAACATCTCTGTGAACATCTAGGTGACACACACAGACACGCATAGACCAGCTGCCTTAGGGTGAACACACATACACAGTGTGGGCCTATCTTATGGCCACTGGCTTAGTAGACTCTCTCAGGCCTAACTGGAGTTAAACCAAAGGCTAGTGTTGCCTGGTGATGACCAGAAACCCTAACAATGAAAACCATCACTTCAAAGTACACATACACACAGACAAGCACACACACACCTGCTGGCGTACTGACCTAGCTCAACAGTTCAACTGAATTAGAGGCAAAAGCCTTGTGGTCCACATCCTCCATTAGCCAAGCACTAATGGAACCGTGTCCTCCAGACGGCTAAAAGGGGGGACATAAATTATAGTCGCACTGATAAAGTTGGTTAGGAGAGACAGCGACTTCCTGTCTATCTAGGGATGTTGCTGGCAGCTCTGACAAGCAGCAAGGTGGGTTTGTCAACATACTTTCAAAGGAACATCAAGAGCAAAGGCAACTTTACGCATTGTAACAAGGTTGCAAAAAAATTGGAGAGTGCAAGTTTGCAAGCCTTTTCAAACGTGTCATGCTCAGCGTGAAACATTATAGGTTTCATTTCTGTGGTAGTTTAAAGTCTTCCAAAATTCCCAATCTTAATGGGGTTATGTTAGGCTTGATTTCTTTACTACAGACCTGAATGGAATACAGCTGGTGGAAAAACAACAAATAAGGGGGAACCTAACCAGTAAAAACACAATGTGTCATTTTGGAAAGGCTTTCTAATGAGTCAAATTGTGTGTCTAACTCAGTGCACTCCACCTCAACAACAAGATAATAGCTGCTCTGGTGCCCTATCTGGCTCAATTTGCTGATAAAGAACACACAAACACACACACACAGACATAAAAACACCAACAAGCACCATTTTGTTGAAGTCGTCAGAATATTTCCTGTTACACGGGCCTCTACTTACTCACCCTAGTCCAGACCAGGTGTATAGGAAGCGACACCAGACCACTCTGATTACAATCCCCGCAGTGACAACAGTCAGGGCTAGCGAGCACATGGCTCTTGTGACCCCACAGCTTGATTAAACAGATTATGCAGAAGCGACCCTTCCCCTGTCATTTGAATGAGTTGCCCGGGTAACAATGACAGGCTGGTGGTTGTGTGTTCTGTCTTTTCACAAGGAGCTAGTAGGCCTTGTTACTAAGCAGCCTGCCTACGATCTAGGAGACCTCTCTTCTCAGGTACAAACACGACAAAGAGGCCCCCAGCATCTTACTTGCACTCAATGTTAAAACCAGATCCCAAACACATACACACACATACGCTGCATCCTCCACTGACGTCTGCCAGGTTTTGGGGACTGAGCTTCACTCCATCTGGTGAGTCTGAGCCCAGTCCCAGTCTCGGTCCTGAGCTCAAGATTTCCCAAGGAAGGTGAGGAACAGCCCAGGGTCTGGAGGACTGATCCTACACCTGACATCCTGTCTATACACTGTAGATACACACATAATCAAAGTCACACACACACACAGAGGGTTTGTTGAAGCTGTACCGGCACATGATTCTCACACCGTGACCCTTGAGCTGAATACTGAACACGTCCTCAGGGTACATCACAGTCATCGGGTAACAGGTTGTAGTCAGCTGTAACCCCTTGAAAAGAAAAGCATGCCATGTCACCACAGATATGCATCTGCGTACCCACAGATTCCCACACACAGAATAGCCATCCACCCTTCATTAACCATCTGTCACTCGGTGCCATGGAAGTGTATGTGAGTTCTGTCTGTAGTAGATGTAAGAGAGTCATCAGCAGGTAAGGAGCAGTCTGAAGATGAACCAAACTGTGATAGTTAAGAGTCTGTGGGAAAAGTTGCCACACAGAAGCTAAGGATGCCAGGGAACTGGTGCTAGCTATTGGTGAGAGGGTCAAAGCACACAGCAAAACACAGCAAAACAAGAGGGTTTACAAACATCACAAACGTCCCTAAATTGAGTCTTGATGCCTGAATTCTCTCCTCAGTAAAATGTATGCTGTGTCGCTAGGCTTTTTAAGGTCAATTAAAAAAGATAGCAAAACAAGTTGGATATTTTTTATGGATGATCTCAGGTTGTGAAAAATCACAGCCCTCTGACAGTATTATTTAGCATTGCCTGAATGATGCAAGGCCACTTGATGTGCTATGTCCAGATCGTGAGCTGTGTTGAATAGGGTAAGACATTCATACAAATGTAGATGACACCTAAGCTGAAGGACTGAATCCGTTATTTTATTAAGGGAACAGAACAGTTTATGAGAGGAACAGATAATAACGACAAGTCCTTGTCGTTACCAAGTAATTACCAAGACATTTTCACATTTCTAGATCATTTGTATTCAAATCCCATGCTTTAGTCGCAGGCTCAATTAATATGAAAAATCTATCCAAATGGTTCATGTGACCTTGGTATGTGATACATGCTCTTATTTAATGGATTATCATTACTAAAAGATAATATTATTGAGCTGACAGGTTGGTCAGGAAAAATGTTGGTGTGTGCTTTAACCTAACCCAAATCTTCTATATGACTTGCCTAATGCCGGAAACACCACATTTGCTTTAAACAAGCATCAGAAAGGCTAGGCCGTCCATCCACGTCTCTGACACATCCAGAGAGCAGTGAGACTACACAGTCCAGGAGCATCAACTCCTGGCCGAACGACAGTCCAATTACTACGACATAAACAGATCTATTGTAGCTTGTCTAGCAGCATGGTTGAGGGAAAATATTATCTTCAATCACAAGTGAACCGAGGATTGCCATCTTGTTTATAGCCAATAGCGAATAGGCAGCGCTGTGGGAGAGGAAAGTGGTTCTGGGATGTGACAGGGCTGTAATAACACCATGAAAGCCACAGAAACCATTAAGGGTTGATGGTGGAGCGATGATAGCTAGATTACAATCAATATTTTTTTTTAGAGAGTGAAACTCCAAATGGCAATGGTTAAAATAGATGTATTTCTATACAGTATGTCTAAACCAATGTTCTGTGATGACATGAGACAGAAAATAACTACAGCTGAATACAGTCAACTGTATTTTACACAGTGAAGCCACCACACTGAACATACAATAAAATCAGCAGAACCTTTTTTCATAATGTGAAACTTGAATCAAAAGCCTCTCACAAGGTAAGGTTCAGAAGCAAGATATTGCAACAGAGTTAAACCACAAGGTTGAGCTGGTGGCTCTGGTCATACAGTTCCCATAGTTACAGTAAAATCCAAGGCTAAATCCATCATAGGTTGGATGCCAACAAAGACCACTTACATTTTATTGGACGGACACCGACTGATTGCACTTTAATGGGTAGACGAGGGGGTGGTGTATTTTTTGGGATGAAATGCCTTGCCTGGAAGATCTGATTATACACTGCTAAACAAAATTAAAAGAATTACTGTTAAGATCGACTTCTAATATCACACCTCCAGTTACTGTAAGAAGAAAAACTCACGTAATTGGGTGTGCTTGCCGACAGCAAGGGGTCACCTTCTCTAATATATGATCATTTTCCCACCCCTAAAAAAGGTGAATATTTACACTACATAGTAGGGCTGGGCAATATGGGTAAAAAATTATCGATATAGATATTTATATTTACATTCGATAACGATAATTAAACGATAGACCACAGATCTGTAGTAGTAGCTAAATAAGTCTCTTCCTCAACTTTTTCCCTACACTCGGCATAAAGTTTAGGCAGAGCGGTGTGAGAGAAATGTTTCCGGCCAGGGAGCACGTACTTGGTGGCAAGTAACTTAAGCTTTTTAAAACCTTGCTTTTTATCAATAGGCTACCTATCAATGCCTTGGCGCAAACTCACACTTTCTGCATGTTCCAACGAATGATTTTGCTTCAGGTGGTAAAAAAGGTTTCTTATTATAATTGGACCAATACACAGTTCTTATTGGTCAAGAGACGTTCTAAGAAATCCGCAAAACCGTTTGCGGACCTCTCAAGAGGTCAAAAAGCCTGAATTTCAAAAAGCCAAACAACTTCCAAATAACTGAAGAAGACGAACCCTTTTTATCAATAATTTCTTCATTGTAAGTTGCTACCTCGCCGTGGCTATCGCTGCCACTATTTTCAATAAGACTAATTTTCCGCGGTTAACATTAGCTACTCCACTCGAGGTGCTCAGTATATTCTAGTGAGCGTAGGCTAACATTTCTCCGCCACTTCCTGCTGCATCACAGAAATTTAATGGACTGCTGTTCCTAATTATTCTCTATCGACATTATCGATATTATTGAAAATGAATTAATGTTACGATATCTTTATCGAGGGAAGTCTTTACTTCGATAGTTTTTTTATCGATTTCTCGCCCAGCCCTTCTACATAGACAATGTTGGTGTCAAAATGTTCGTATTGCTCCCGATTGAGTAGCTTGTATTGGGATTTACGTTCCATTGCATGGTTCAGAAAAAGACAGTACAATGTTTTTGTGGTAAAAAGTGCTGAAGTAGCTAATTTGCTAGCCACTTCAGTGCTAGCCTAACGTCACAACACATTGACAATGACGCATATATACGACGTGCTAGTACGACAGACAGCCCTCAGCATTAGTACCATAGAAGTTTGGTTTCACAATGTATGCTTCCTGTTTGGCTACCTGCAATGTTTGGGGCTATCTCGTTGTTATGATGAGTGACCTATGCACTTTTGTAAAAACTCTCTCTTGGAGGTCCAAGTTTGTTGTCAGCTTTTGTGTTTTTTCTTGTGTCTTCAGGTTCTCCCTGCTTGCCTACCAACCAGCCTTACCTACCCTGCCAGTGTCAACCCAGCCTACCCTGCCTGCCCCATCTGCCTGGCTACGTCCCTACCCACCTTGGCCGGGTTTCCCAGATTCGTTAAGAAGCTCTTAACGCTAAGATCTTTTTAGGAACGTTCTAAGAGCGCTCTAGAACGCTTTTAGAATGTTCGTAAGAAGCTCTTACCGTTAAGAGCTTCTTAACGAATCTAGGAAACCCGACCCTTGTCATTAAACTACCTTAATTAAATCCTCTGGAAGTTAACTTCCTGTCCGTGTCTGTGTGTCGAAGGCATGGTTCCTCAATAGTATCTCTTAACAGTATGCAACAAATAAGTTTGCAATATACGTAGGATAATGAAACATAATTTAAATGTGATGAAATGTGTAGCTCTAGTCTTGGAGGTACCATATTTAGGCGTGAATAGCCGGGACTTTCTAGACCCGCTGTCCTTCTCAAATCCTTCACACTACAATTACTCAAACTAAATAATAACTCCTCAGAACAAACAACACCACCATGAGAATCACAGACACAAATCTGGACGCCTAAACGAAAGGGGCTACCATGTCTTGGAGCACTAAGAAACACAAAGACCGTACATACAGTACAGTAGCAGCACAAAACATTGTCTAAGCCCTGAGTGGCATCCTCAGGGATGTAAATGTGGGGGCATGGAGAAGTCTGTTTCGGAAAGAAACACCATTTTTTTTGCTCTTTGAAGATAATGTGCGGTGGCTTGGAGATCAAACAGCTTGCATCTCATCACAGCCTGAAGAAGACGGAGCTCTGTGTGGAGTCGCACTTGTAGATGAGCAGGACTGACTTCAAAGGCATGTGTAGGCTATGGTAGCTGGATATGGAAGCAAATCGTGACCAAAATTCAAATTAAAATGCATTTCCAGAAATGCATTTTCATTTTAAGAATGTGGCTGCATTATTTGACTCATAAATCAAATTAGTATTCAATCATCCTATTTGCATTTTCATTTTCTTCTTTAAGACTGCTCATTCTTTCCCTTAATTAAAATGAAAACGAAAAATACATTTGAAATTTAATTAAAAAAATATGCCCCAGCAAATAGATACCAAAATTCAATTTGAAATGTAAAATTTGAAAATGAAAATGCATTTCCAGAAATGCATTTTCATTTTAAGAACGTGGCTGCAAAATCGTGACCACAATTCAAATTCAAATGCATTCCCAGAAATGCATTTTCATTTTCAAGAACGTGGCTGCAAAATCGTGACCACAATTCAAATGCATTTCCAGAAATGCATTTTCATTTTAAGAACGTGGCTGCAAAATCGTGACCACAATTCAAATTCAAATGTATTTCCAGAAATGCATTTTCATTTTAAGAATGTGGCTGCATTATTTGACTCATAAATCAAATTAGTACTGATTAGTACTGAGCGGACATTGCATTTTCATTTTCATGTTCTGCCCGCAAAGAACTGCCCATAATTCGAAAACGAAAATGCATTCTGAGCGGCGCAGTAGAGTGACGTCAGTAGCCGCTCTTCTTCAGCTCCCTGCTGACCGAGCTACCCATCTTGTTCGGTAGGGGGCGGTGTGCACATACGCATTGCATTACATGGCAAATGTGCCGGGAAATTGATTGAATTGCCAGGTCTTTAGAGGACGCATCACAGATCATGGCGCTCCCTCAAATTGTGCAGACACTGATAGAATTAGCTGAGCTGGTAGAAACTAATAATATATCTGAGTCTGATGCCCGTGACCGAGTAGAACAAGTCACAGAGAGCTTGGCTGCATACTCTGCCGTCACAGACGTACACATTAATGAGGTTGCCATAGTAAACCTCTCTTCAGTCCTGGAACGGCTGGATGCTGTGGAGCCTCAAATGGGACGGGGACGACCAACCATCCACATCCCGTTCGAGTCCATCGAAAACTATTTATTAAATGGTCTACTTTTTCCTGTGAAAGCAAGCTGTTTCACCTTTGGCCTGGTTCAGACAAAATCTGAATTTCCGCAATCTGAATTTAAATTTCCGCAATCTGAATTTCAAGAATCTGAATTCCTGCAATCTGAATTTTAGAATGTTTTATTTTTGGATCAAAATAATTCAGTTGTATTAAATTTGGCATACAAATAATTCAGATATTATATATTCAACAGCAATATATTTCAGTTTTATGAAATTCGACACACAATTATTTCAGATCTTTCATATTCAAATTCAGATACTTTTGTCAGGTCACGATTTTGCAGCCACGTTCTTGAAAATGAAAATGCATTTCTGGAAATGCATTTGAATTTGAATTGTGGTCACGATTTTGCAGCCACGTTCTTAAAATGAAAATGCATTTCTGGAAATGCATTTTCATTTTCAAATTTTACATTTCAAATTGAATTTTGGTATCTATTTGCTGGGGCATATTTTTAAAATTAAATTTCAAATGTCTTTTTCGTTTTCATTTTAATTAAGGGAAAGAATGAGCAGTCTTAAAGAAGAAAATGAAAATGCAAATAGGATGATTGAATACTAATTTGATTTATGAGTCAAATAATGCAGCCACATTCTTAAAATGAAAATGCATTTCTGGAAATGCATTTTCATTTGAATTTTGGTCACGATTTGCTTCCATAGCTGGATGTGGTGGCTCTATCTCTCTATCGCTTATCATGGCTGGCAGTAGTAGCCGACGTCTGCACGCACACACAAACAAACACAGAAGTTTATCACAACTTCATGATGTAGGTCTAAACGATAATGAGGCTCTTACAGCACGTTTTTTTAAATGATCCTCTTCATTCCTTACTACTTCTTATTCACCTCCACTCCACATCTCTTATCCATCCTCCACTTCTTTTCACCTAAAGCTTTTCCTCTTAACTCACCCCTCAGTCAAATATGACAGCAGTTTGGTGAATCAACAGGTGGACTGAACAAGTACAATAGTTCAACACTTCTTTGAAAATATACATAGGTCTACTCTTACTTAAACCCAGTGCTTAAACTTAAACAAGTCCACGTATTTCGTATTTCCTCCACAAATATTACATCTTTGATCTTATAAAGATTGAGCATCTATTTTCAATTGGCATTTACCATCGGTTACAGCGCCATCCCTTGGTTAAGAAAGTTACTGCAGTGAAGTGAACAAAAAGCTCAAGTGAGTACTACATTCATTGTGAGTGTGGGGACATTTGAAAAACACTGTTTCTACAGAAACACCACATAACATGATCATTATATTTACTACAGGGTAAAATTGTATAGTTCACAAATACGAGAAAGAAACTAGGTAAACTAACTTACCTCCTCCACTGTAAGTGGCATACATATTCTGTATTCCTTCATCAGCATAGTCCTCTTCTGACAGTTCACTCAAGGATTTGAAGTTGAAACGACGTTAACCTTCAGCACTAATAGGGAGCTGTCTATTGCAACACAAGCATTTGACAGTGCACGAAAAATGTCATAGCAACCAGGTTGGAGAGACACGTTTTAGATCTTCATTTCATTTCCAAAACCCTACGTATGCATTTCATCTCTTTTCCACAGACGGAAATCTAGATCCGTTGTATTAGAATCTACCGAGCTGTTGATAGGAAGCACATCATCGTGATGCGGACGAAATGGATGAGAACGAAGAATAAAGTGTTAAGCTAAAACTGTCTAATAGAATGACACAAGTTCACCGCAAACCCTGTCCTCGATTGAAAGCCTAAACAAGGGTGCACTAGTCAAAACGCATCTCTCGATTGAACTGTGGGATTGTGCGCTCCGTGCGCGCTCCAGCTGCTCCAAGTGAAAAGGGTAGTCTGCGTCCCATACACGGATACCCAGCTCTATATTAGGCCTATTGAACCCATGTTGTACGTCGGACGAGTCGAACCTTGATGTAAGGCTGTAAGTCTGGCGGTGAGCAGTGGAACACTGTTGAGTTCAGCGTTTTCCCCTCTCCAGTAAGCTTCCTTTCCCCTCACTTCTCAGAGACCGTACACCGCCGATGTGGGCACGCTACGCGCCACAGAGTCGAGCTGTGTCACTCTTTCTGTCTGTTTGTCCGGAGACGCATCTTCTAGGAAAAACTGCCAATTTATTTAAAACGCATCTAGGTTTTTTCCTATCAAATATTAAGTCATTGAAATCTTAATGTTCATTTTTGGTTTACACGTGGTTTAAGTAATGCACATATGTAGGCCTATTATACTGATTCTTGTATTTGTATTGTCCATTCTTTATTGTGTGGATCCAAATAAAGTACCTAAATGCCCATTTGTAGGCTTTCGATTGAGATTAGATCGTCCAACACAATAGTCAAAATGTCTTTTATTTTGAAAAAAACTGAAGGAACTTTTCCCCCGGAAAAATACATGACACACCTCCAACACTCGCGCTAAAATATAAATGTTGTTCCTTCCGCACAGTGACGGTGCCACAGTCCTACCGTTTATGAAAGTGCTGAAGCAAGGAATTGTCTTTCGGTTTTAATGCAACTGCTGATTTATCTCTCATAGCAGATGTGTAATTCCAGGCCCCCTGCAACTGAATTATTGGCTTTTGATCTGGAAAGTGACTGATTGTTGTAACTCTAACCGCGATGCAAATTTTCGCAATGTTATACCCTATTGATTTATGATTGATGCTAAAACTGAAGTTTAATGTACAGTGCATCCGGAAAGCATTCACACTGTATGCTTCACGTTTTCCACATGTTGTTTCAACCATATTCCAAAGTTGATACATTCATTTATTTCCTAATAGACTTACTCCATAATGATTTTTAAAAAAATTGTGAAATTGTTTTTAGCAACGAAGAAATCATATACGTTTTCACAGCTTTTGCCATTATACTCAAAATGGAGCTCAGGTGCATCCTGTTTCCACTGATCATCATTGAGATGTTTCTAAAACTTGTCCACCTGGTAAATTCAGTTGATTGGACATGATTTGGAAAGGCACACACCTGTCTATAAGGTCCCACAGACCTCCGAGACATAATTGTATCAAGGCACAGATCTTGGAAAGGGTACATAAACAATTCTGCATCATTGTAGGTCCCAATGAGCATAGTGGCCATCATCCGTAAATGGAGGAGGATTTGAACCACCAGGAATCTTCCTAGATTGAACTCTTTGGCCTGAATGCCAAGTGTCATGTCAGAAGGAAACTGCACTGCTAATCACCTGGCCAATACCAACCCTACAGTGAAGCATGGTAGCAGCATCATGTCGGAGGATGTTTTTCAGCAGCAGGAACTGGGAGACATGTCAGGATCAAGGGAAAAAAGGAATGCAGCAAGGTACGGAGACATCCTTGATGAAAACCTGCTCCAGAGCACTCTGTTTTATATAAGAGATAATGTATAGAACGCCGGTCATTATCGGGAAAATAAGCCCCGACAGGCAGTGGCGCCTTAATGCACGGGCTTTACTGGGCTTAAGCCCGGGGCCTCGATCAATCAGGGGCCTCTTAATAATAATAATACAAAATAATAATGATGATAAACGTCCGTATTCGCGGTGTCATTACTCTGCTCTACAGTGGTAGCCCATCTGGTGGTGGATGTGGAGGGATCCCCCCCCCCCGTCTAAACAAAATCAAATTAAATGTATTTGTATAGCCCTTTTTACACGCAAGCATGTCACAGAGGGCTTCACATGCGCCCATAGAACTGCCCCTCAACCAACCTAAACCCTCAAGGAAGACAACTCTCAGAAAAAATGGAAGAAACCTTGGGAGGAGCAATTCAGAGAGGGATCCCCTCCTCCAGAGACGGTTGGTAGGAGAGAGGAGCAGAACACAAGCTAAACATAGTTATACAGTGTCAATGGGTTTTGAAAGACCAAAATCCATTGTTCGGCTTTATAGACGTTGGATGGGACCGGGAAACTCGCTGTTGGCCGTCATGGAGACTGGATTCCGGGTGACGACCTGGTCCAGCGTTGGCAGACCGACGACCAAGCAGGTCCTGACAGCTCAAACCCCCCACACCACAGGGAATGTGTGGGGGGGGACAGAAAGAGGAGAGCAGGGATACGAGAATGCCAGGAGCAGCTAACAGTTACAGTCATAATAGAATGAGATCCCCACCGGTCAAAATGTAACAAAATGTAACAAAAACTGGAGAGGGTACAATTTCTGGGGAAATTGTGGGGTGTGCTTGCTTGCGTCGGTTGCAGATGGGTCCATTTAATATGAAACAAGCTGAACCCCCTTTGAGACAAGCTATTCTAAAAACATTGTCTGTATTTTCTTCAGATGGACTCGGGATTCAAACAGTACCATCTGCTAACTGAAAATATGCCCCCAAACACAACTTTTTGGTGTCAGTCTGTCAGTCTAGAGCAGCTAGCCTAGCTGCTGTTGCTACAATAGCCAAACTACAGTGAGGGGATTGTTTGAATGCGCCTGAAATTTAAAACGTTTCTTTTGACATAAAGTTTAGGCTGTGAAGACAGCGACGCACCACAGAAGCTTGAGTTTATATTAGTGCTGTCAGTTTAACGTGTTATTAACGGCATTAACGCAAACCTAAATTAACGGCGTCAATTTTTTTATCGCGCGATTAACGCTCTTTTTGGCCTAGCAAACTTTGTAGTTTTTTTCACATGCTGTTGCAACAATTACCGACGTTAGAAAGACTACAACACCACACCGGATCTAGCTAGACCGGAAATAAAACAACAGGCACGCCACACACACTTGTTTGGCTTGCGAGCCGGCTAAAGAGTAGTAGCAGAGCCCGTTTACGGATATTAGACATTCTCTGGTAGTAGGCTAACGTTAAGTTTTGAGTGGATGGCGAGGGCGAGACGCCAAAATGGATGCCAATAAGATTCTGAATGGAAAGTTTACTTTTAAAAAGTTGCCAAATGGTTCCATTGACAAGACCAAAGTGATCTGTGTGTTTTGTCGTTGTAAACTGAGTTATCATCGCAGCACGTCCAGTCTGAAATACCACTTGATGGCCAAGCACACAGCTGATGCGATTCATGCGAATTCTCCGCCCCCTCGTCAAAGCCAGGCGATTGCAATGTTGTTTTCAATAAAAAAATATTTGCACAAAGCAATCCGAACCACTTTTCCATGTTGATAAGAGCTTTAAAATTTGAAAAAAGAATGGGACAAAAAGAAATCAAGGGACATTTAGAATAGATAAAAATGTGCGATTAATTGATTAATCACGAGTTAACTATGACATTAATGCGATTAAATATTTTAATCGTTTGACAGCACTAGTTTAAATACATTATTTAATATGAAATTACTTACTATACATGCAAGTCTTGAATTGCATAATTGTATAAAGCTGCTAGAACACCATGGCACGATACAATACTTGTTGTGCAGCAGCAATGCGCGTTGTATCCATGCGTCGTTGCTTACGTGTGCTGATGCTGTGACGTAGCTAGCACTGAGTTCCCTTCGTTGACACAATGAAATTCAGCCTAAACCGTGCAACAGAACGTAAATAAAAAGACAAGCAACTCAATCGCTAGCACTCCGCAAGTAGTCCAGTAACTTTTAAACCCCCGCGTACTCCTTTGCTTAGCGACGTCAGCTGATTTGAAGCCTAAAGAATGTTCAACGTAAGCCCCCACCGAAACAAGTGTTATTGCCTTCTGCGATCCTATTGTTTGCCCTGTCTGGGCTTATTTTCCCGATAATGACCGGCGTTCTATACATTATCCCTTACATATTTATCTATAAAAGAAAAGATGATTATTTAAGTTTTACTTTGTCATTATGGTGTAGTGTGTGTAGAATTAAGGGAAAAAAATAATTGAATTCATTTTGAAAATAAAGATGTAACAACACAATGTGAAAAAAGTGAAGCGAGGTGAACACTTTCCAGATGCACTGTAAGTTCATATAATAAATACAATACATCCACTGACCAGTGGGGGTGGTAACACCAGGATGACAGGGGCCTGAGGAGAGAGTTCTGGTCTGAGGGCCCTGAGGAGAGAGCTCTGCAGTTGGACCCCTGGCCAATTACAATCTACAGGGGCCAGTTGTTCAGAAGTGATCTGATCGGATTTTGGGGATTGGATTGGATCACATCTTAAAAATGGGATGTTCAAAATAAAAGAAGGATTCTGTAATTGGATTAGATCACGTAATCCAGTCTTGGTTTTGATCTGGATCAAAAACGTATTACGTTACAGAATAGGACTACAGAATACATGCCCAAAAATGTAATTTGTAACGCAACCATTACATTACTGAATCTGCGTAACGTATTCTGAATACTTGGATTACTTCCACATTGAATTGCATTTTATAATATATAATATATTAACATACCATGTTATCACATCATGGCCTACAAATGTCATACAGAGGAGGACTTGTAAGGAAACATAAGACAGTAGCCTAACTGAAGACAGTAGGCAGTAGGCTAAATGTAACTAACTGCACTAACTGCACATTGAGCTGCTGTGCATACAAGCATACTACAAAAATCTAACCGCAGTTTAAGCTACCACTAGCTAATTTTAGCTAACGTTAGCAAGCATGTCAAACAGGGCTAACGGCTCTGGAGCAAGTAAATCAGCACATAAGAGAATGTAAAGTCGCACGTCAGGGACTAACTAAACACAATTAACATCTATTGCTCCCAACGCGTTATCGTTATTGCCTTCTGCGATGCTATTGGCTGACCCAACAGACAACAGGTTGCTAAATTGAATAATCCAATTAAAACTCCACAATTCTTATATTTTAATCCATCTGTATTACCAGCCAGCCTTCATACATCATGTGGTCCAGATGACCAATTCAATCGCTTATTACGGTTCCTCCGGTTGGAGGACCCTATTGTATTTGTTGGTTTTATTATTATTATTAATCCCTTTCTCCTTGCGCCACAATAACTCATGTTATTGGTCACAAATGTTCTAATTTGGCACATTGATACTACAGGCCAGTGGGTACCACCACACCAATAATGGGCCACATTGGACCTTAGGGGGAGCCACAGGCAAGGCCCAAACGTCCAATTTTCAAAGTGATGGCATTTCTGCACCATAGCTCCAATCCTTCTGGAACTTGGTATACCGTAATTTTCGGACTATAAAGCGCACCTGAATGTAAGCCGCAGCAGCTAAATTGAATAATGTGTACATATATAAGCCGCACTGTACTAAAAGCCGCAGGTGTTTTAATGTTTAATTACCATATGTAAGGGTTCGTGCACAGAGGGGATTGTCGGGAAAGAGATTGCTGCTTGAGAAAGTTCCCATTTATCAACATTTCAACAAAGTTCCATATTTGCATAACGTATTCAATCCTCATCTCCGTCTTCTTCCTGCGTACTAAAACCAACGAACTCATCTTCGTCACTGTCGGAATCGAACAGGCTCAGGGTTTTGTCTGCCACTCTCCTCTCTCCTTCGTTGTCGCTCTCAAAACCAACAAACTCCTCTTCGTCACTGACGGAATCGAACAGCCTCTGAAGGGCTGTGGTGGCGTCCTCCTCTTCATCACCCAGCAGTCCAGCCTTTCGGAACCCGTTGATTATCGTGGATGGTTTGACACTCCTCCACGCTATCAGGATCCATTAGCAAACATGAGCGAAAGTTGCTTTTCGCATGCGACCAGTTTTGGTAAATGATTTATCGCCGCTAGTCATTCACGCCTCCCACTGAACGCGTAGTGCCACTTTGAACGCACGATTGACACTGATGTCGAGTGGCTGCAGATGCTTCGTTGTACCCCCAGGAATCACAGCTGGAATTGAGTTTGTGCTCTTGATGGCTGCTTTCACAGGATCTGTGATATGGGCCCTCATGCTGTCCAAAACGAGCAAAGCTTTTTTTTGGCAAGAGAATCCTCCAGGGCGCTTGACTTAACTCTCATTCAGCCACTCCTTCATTACGCTTTCCATCATCCACCCTTTCTTGTTGACTTGAAAGGAGATGCCATTCGGGATCTTTTCTTTTGGCATTGTAACCCGCTTAAAAATCACCATTGGCGGAAGCTTTAATCCAGATGCTGTGCAGCCAAGAACACAAGTGAAATTCGTTCTCTCGTGGCCAGTGGTTCTCAACATGATGGACGATTCACCTTTCTTGTTAACTGTCCTAGTGAGAGGCAGGTCAAACGTCAAAGGCACTTCATCCATATTTATGATCTGGTCCGGTCCGATGGAATATTCCACTCTCTTTCTTTGTGTGAATTCGCCGAAGTATGTTATTTCTTCCTGCTAGTCGGGAGGGAGTTGCTGACACACAGTCGTCCGCGCCCTGATGGACAGTCCCTTTCGTCTCATAAATCTGAAACACCAGGATGGTCACCGTCCGTCCGTCCGTCATCTGCCGCTTGTCCGGGGATCGGGTCGCGGGGGCAGCGACCTAGGCAGGGAGGCCCAGACTTCCCTCCCCCCGGCCACTTCCACCAGCTCTTCCTGGGGGACCCCGAGGCGTTCCCAGGCCAGCCGAGAGACATAGTCCCTCCAGCGTGTCCTGGGTCTTCCCCGGGGCCTCTTCCCAGTGGGACGTGCCCGGAACACCTCACCAGGGAGGCGTCCAGGAGGCATCCTAATCAGATGCCCGAGCCACCTCAGCTGGCTCCTCTCGACGCGGAGGAGCAGCGGTTTTACTCTGAGCCCCTCCCGGATGACCGAGCTTCTCACCCTATCTCTAAGGGAGAGCCCGGACACCCTGCGGAGAAAGCTCATTTCGGCCGCTTGTATTCGCGATCTCGTTCTTTCGGTCACTACCCATAGTTCGTGACCATAGGTGAGGGTAGGAACGTAGATCGACTGGTAAATAGAGAGCTTCGCCTTTCGACTCAGCTCCTTCTTCACCACGACGGACCGATGCAGAGCCCGCATCACTGCGGACGCCGCACCGATCCGCCTGTCGACCTCGCGCTCCATTCTTCCCTCATTCGTGAACAAGACCCCGAGATACTTGAACTCCTCCGCTTGGTTCAGGATCTCCTCCCCGACCCGGAGATGGCACTCCACCCTTTTCCGGTCGATTACCATGGCCTCAGATTTGGAGGTGCTGATTCGCATCCCAGCCGCTTCACATTCGGTTGCGAACCGCTCCAGTGAGAGCTGAAGGTCACGGCCCGATGAAGCCAACAGGACCACATCATCCGCAAAAAGCAGCAACCCGATCCTGAGGTCACCAAACCGGACCCCCTCAACACCCTGGCTGCGCCAAGAAATTCTGTCCATATAGGTAATGAACAGAATCGGTGACATAGGGCAGCCCTGGCGGAGTCCAACCCTCACCGGAAACAAGTTCGACTTACTACCGGCAATGCGGACCAAACTCTGGCACCGGTCGTACAGGGACCGGACAGCCCCGATCAGGAAATCCGATACCCCGTACTCTCGGAGCACCCCCCACATGAGTCCCCGAGGGACACGGTCGAACGCCTTTTCCAAATCCACAAAACATGTGTAGACTGGTTGGGCGAACTCCCATGTACCCTCCAGGACTCCGCGGAGGGTATAAAGCTGGTCCACTGTTCCACGGCCAGGACGAAAACCACATTGCTCCTCCTGAATCCGAGGTTCGACAATCCGACGGACCCTCCTCTCCAGGACCCCTGAATAGACTTTCCCAGGGAGGCTGAGGAGTGTGATCCCCCTAAAGTTGGAGCACACCCTCCGGTCCCCCTTTTTAAAGAGGGGAACCACCACCCCGGTCTGCCAGTCCAGAGGCACTGTCCCCGATGTCCACGCGATGTTGCAGAGTCGTGTCAACCAAGACAGCCCTACAACATCCAGAGCCTTAAGGAACTCCGGGCGGACCTCATCCACCCCAGGGGCCCTGCCACCGCGGAGCTTTTCAACCACCTCGGCGACCTCAGCCCCAGAGATAGAAGGCCCCCCCCCGATGTCCCCAGACTCTGTTTCCACGTCGGAAAGCATGTTGGTGGAATTAAGGAGGTCTTCGAAGTATTCCTTCCACCGATCCAGGACGTCCCCCGTCAAGGTCAGCAGCGCACCATCCCCACCGTATACAGTGTTGACAGAGCACTGCTTCCCCCTCCTGAGCCGCCGGATGGTGGTCCAGAGCCTTTTTGAAGCCGTTCGGAAGTCATTCTCCATGGCCTCGCCGAACTCCTCCCATGCCCGGGTTTTTGCCTCCGCGACCGCCAAAGCCGCGTTCCGCTTGGCCTGCCGGTACACATCAGCTTCCTCTGGAGTCCTACCAGCCAATAAAATCCGATAGGCCTCCTTCTTCAGCTTGACGGCATCCCTCACCTCCGGAGTCCACCACCGGGTCCGAGGGTTACCTCCGCAACATGGCCCATTCGGACTCAATGTCCCCGGCCCCCCCCGAGACATGATCGAAGCTCTCCCGGAGGTGGGAGTTGAAGCTCCTTCTGACAGAGGGTTCCGCCAGCCGTTTCCAGCAGACCCTCACATTACGTTTGGGCCTGCCAGGCCTGACCGGCGTCCTCCCCCACCATCGAAGCCAACTCACCACCAGGTGGTGATCAGTTGACAGCTCCTCCCCTCTCCTCACCCGAGTGTCCAAGACATGCAGCCCCAAGTCCGATGAAACGACTACAAAGTCAATCATCGAACTGAGACCTCGGGTGTCCTGGTGCCAGGTGCACATATGGACACCCTTATGCTTGAACATGGTGTTCGTTATGGACAAGCCGTGTCTAGCACAGAAGTCCAACAACAAAACACCAGTCGGGCTCAGATCGGGGGGGGCCGCTCCTCCCAATCACGCCCTTCCAGGTCTCACTGTCATTGCCCGAATGAGCATTGAAGTCCCCCAGGAGGACGAGGGAATCTCCGGGAGGAGCGCTTTCCAGCACCCCCCCCAGAGACTCCAAAAAGGGTGGGTACTCTGAGCTGCCGTTTGGTGCATAAGCACAAACGACAGTGAGGACCCGTCCCCCCACCCGAAGGCGGAGGGAGGCTACCCTCTCGTCCACCGGGGTGAACCCCAATGTACAGGCGCCGAACCGAGGGGAAACCAATATTCCCACCCCAGCTCGACGCCTCTCACCAAGGGCAACTCCCACCAGGCGCTCGCCATCGAGCCCCACCCCCGGGCCTGGCTCCAGGGGGGGGCCCCGGTGACCCGCTTCCGGGCAGGGGCAACTGAGAACCATTGTTGTGTTTCTTCATGGTTGGTTTTTTGACCAACCATGAAGGATGGTCACTAATCTGGTCACTATTGCACTGTACTCCACTTACGTTAGATTAGGTTATAGGGTTGAAACAGTTTTTTTGTGCATTAGGGTTAGTATAGCATACTATTTATTGTTATCTGTAATTTAGGAAGTTTTAGTGTAGGGTTAGTATAGTCGTTTATTTATTGCTATCTGTATATTTAGGAAGTTCACTTATCTAAGCTCAGCATAGATGTAAATTTGTTCTGTATACTTATATATTATGTTATGCCAGGTGCTTGCGTTGTCTTGTCTTAAGAATTTCAGTGCCCAGTCTAACCTTGTGTTGTTCTGTGCACCTGACAAATAAAAGACTTGAAACTTGAAACTTAATGGTCCACCTTCAAAATTTTCATTTTGGTGGCGACTGTTTAAGCTTTCAGTCGGATCTGCACGGTGGAAACACCTCGGCCGTCTGCTCTCTGTGTGTTCACCCAATCTTCAAGAAAGTCTTCATGTTCGGGCCATCTGCTTTTATGACCTATGAAAGCTTTTTTTGACTTTTTGCAGTGAGACAGTTCTTCCCGCTGGCGTCTCGGACGTCTCACCATTGACTCATTGATGCCAAGGCTACGCGCAGCAGCTCTATTTCCTTCTTTTACAGCCAGATTGATTGCCTTTAACTTAAAAGCTGCGTCATATGCATTTCTACGTTTGTTTTCCATAATGACGGTTTGTGCATGAAAACCTCCTTTGCACAAACTGTCTCGCTCTCATAATGTATGTCTGTCTTGCTCTCGTTCTGTCCCTCGTTCTGTCTCTTGTACCACTCTCGGTTCCACTTAGTGGCTGTTAGCTGTAAAAATCCATAGATTAGCCGCACCTTTATATAAAACGCAGGGTCGAAAACTGGTAAAAAGGCGCGGCTTGTAGTCCAAAAATTACGGTACATGCCTCAAGAACCCATAACGTCAGACTTGTGAATGTTCTTGTACTGTCCAAATTTGGGACAACCTTCAAAACCATTCTGCTCAAGAGGCATTGATCCAATCGACTTGAAATGTGTTATGTAGAATACATGTCTTTCTATAGGGTGATATGGACTAAAAAATGCAATGCGAAATGGCTGAAAGCGGTGTATTTATGTAAATGTACACATTGCCACAATATCTTTGTGTCCAATAAATCGAATCGCATTTTGACTGATGGTTTTTCATCCCATATTGGCTTCAAGATGACATCATTATGAAGTACCATGCACAATTTCACCTTGATTTGTCAAAAGATGCCGGAATTACAGCTGTTTGAACTTTGGCTGGATCTAACAATGACCAAAGCTGCCTTATCTATTCATATAAACTCAACAGTTGAGGTGTAGCAGAGATGATAGAGAAGCTGACTTGCAACCATAAGCTCTTGAGTTTAAATCTCCATTCAACCTGCTGTTGTTTGCCAAACATTAAGTCATTTTGCTTTTGTTGGTCTTGATCTTCTACAATGTACATTTTTATAATATCTTGCCATTTTGAGGAGGAACCCGCAGTAATGATACGGTTATTTGGCTTATATTGTGGCTTCACAGGTCTGTCAGAGGGGTTAGATCAAGAGATCATTTATAATGCAAATTTAACAAGACAATCCAACACAAACTAACAGTACACTGATACATTATTGGGAGTGGCACCACCTAATATCGTTTCCTCATGAAGTATAACGGCAATCCTTTATTACAGGATTGACAAAAAATGAGTGGCCACACTCTTCTGACCTGATATGTTGTTGTACTTGCAATAAGTCAATTCATATTTGTAAAACATTGAAGAATTATTAATAACTCTTAAGGTATAAAAATGTAATAAATTACAATTCCATCCGCAGCCTCTATGTAGTGCAAATATTCCGCTTTTTTTAGGGGTGGAAAAATAATAATAATAAATGTATATGTAAGAGAACAATGGTTGTGCTCGCCAATTACTGACGCTTAAACAAAAGGTGTTACTTTCATCCCCGGTCTCCCTACCATTTTTCAGAAAAACTACATTTTAAAAGACAATGTTTTAGACATACAGTACTGTGCATAAGTCTTGGGCACCCAAGAGTTTTTACACAAATGATGTCTTATACTGTATTTCTTCAATGAAATGCTACAGCTTTTCTTGAATTCCATGTTTCGATAAGGGCGGTGTGTACACAAAGGCAGCTTTTATTATCAATATTTAATTTGTAATTAAGAACAACACAGGAATTGCGCAAAGCAATTTATTAATTATTAGGCGACATCTCTCATCGGTGAGGAGGCAGATGAGGATACTTATAGTGATGCAGAAAGTTTTGTACCGTACCTATTTGTAGTAAAAATACATTAGAATTATAGCAAATCAAAATTTACTGTTGCTACATTTTTTCGTTTAAGTGTATCAGATTTGAATGCAACATTTAATCAAAGAAATATATGGTATGATATATGGTTTTTACCAAATATACCTTGTTAATATGTAAATGCAAACATATTTTGTCCTTTATTTGGGCAAAAAAATAAATTAAAAAATTCTACATATTTCAGCCGTCGCTGGCGTAGCATGCACTTGTTGTGATTCAGCTGTAATCCTGCTTTCTTTAATGTGTCGAGGGTGTTCTTGAGTCTTTCCTCATGAAGTTCGGCAGTCTCTGCATAAATCAATATTTCGTCCATGTAAGCTTCTAAGTCCTTCAAAAGCTCAGTCATTTCCCGCTGAAAAATCTCTGGAGCGCTAGTAATTCCGAAAGGAAGTCTATTAAAGAAAAATCTTCCAAACGGGGTGATAAACGTGGTCAACTTGGCGCACTCAGGGTCCAGTGGTATCTGCCAGAAACCACTTGCAGCATCCAGCAGTGAAAATAATTTAGCATGAGCCAGCTTTGGCAGAATGTCGTCAATTGTGGGCAGCATACATTTCTCTCTCTTCACTGCTCTGTTTAAGTTCTTTAAATCCACGCAAATCCAAATCTGTTCTTGGTTTTTCTTTGGCACCGCTACCATTGATGCGCACAACTCGATTGGCTCTTTAATTTCAGTAATGACGCCACAGGCTACCATTCGATCTAGCTCTGCTTTAACTTTAGAGAGCATAGGCACAGACACACGTCTTGCCGTTGACAACAGCATTAGGATATGGAGTCTCATGCTCTTTCAATTCAGCGATGCGTTTCACTAAGCCCATAGCCACAGCAAAATTTCTCCCTAAAAAGGTGGCTGCCATCCCCACTGATCACATGCACCTTGAACCTGAACTGCTTCTGGTTCCACTGAGTGTTTAAAAATTTCTCCCTAAAAAGGTGGCTGCCATCCCCACTGATCACATGCACCTTGAACCTGAACTGCTTCTGGTTCCACTGAGTGTTTGCTGTAAAATAGCCTAGACAATTCAGCCTACCCCCTGGGCTATCTAGTGCAGTGCTAACTTTCTTGAGTCTGGGCTTGTTTTCCATTAGGCTAAAAGTCTTTTCAGATATGACGCTCGTATCTGCCCCAGTATCAATATTAAAGTTCACAAAAGTGCCCTGAATAGGTAATTTTACAGACCATACATCACTGGAATCCTTCACCTGTGTGATCTTGCCGAGGAATGGTGGCTGGCGCTGTCCGTCACCGTCTGCACAACCCAGTCTCATCCCAACTCGTCAAATATTGACGCTTGGGCAGAGCCCTTTGGCGTCACTATACCGACGCCGGGGGATGCCTTTTTCGTCGTTTTTTGACGCCTAGGGACGCCCATTGACTTCCATGTTAATATGTTCGGCTTTTCCCGTAGAAAATTGTGAACTATGGCGTCGTATTTTGACGCATTAGGTCTCCCATAGATTTTGATGAGCGGCTTTCGGATTTTTACGAAACGTCACCATAATAAGTCGGGTGATTTCGTAAAAATCCGGCCGATGTGCTTTCAACATGATTTTTTTTGTTATATCCAAGACATAAACGTTATCAATGACATAAACCTTATTTAAGGACATAAAAGTTATTTTTAAAATGGACTGATACCAAATAAACCGATCTAAAAAGGTAGGCCTATATGCATGAAAAAGAAAAGAAAAATAGAATCCATCGGGGGAGGAATATCATTTTATTTTAATCATAATTTTAAGCGCATGGAAGCAATCATGTCAAATGCATTGACAGCAAAACCTATAAATTATCCAACATTATTGTAATTTTATTATTACACACGAGTCGCCTAAAAGTTTGACGCTCAATATCTGGCTGGAACTACTTCTTGTCACCCAAACCTCCGCTCTCTCGTACTGAAAAGGTAAGCTATTATCGATGAGGTAAACGTATATTTAAGATACTATCCTACTATACAGTTTTTTTTAATTGTTTTTAGGTTGGTTTAATGTTATTATGTTTGACGTACATTGCCCGGTGCTTTGCATCACCAATATAAATTAATTGACTTTGTAAACTGCAAAAATAGGCTAATACACTGTGCCAGCTAGTTAGCTAGTCTGACGTTATGTCATGCAAGGTCATGAACCGGTGCACTTTCATTGGACTCAGACCAATGTTTATCTTTGCTGGCGTGGTCCTTTTTACATCTCATAGCTTGCTAGGTATGACATTTATTGTATTGTATTTTTTATCTTTTCTTACTTGCAGCTGAAGTCACGCATTTTCTGGAAACGATATCGATATCCTTATTACCTCACCATATTATTACCTCACCATATCCTTGCCTTACTGCCTATTTTAATAATTTGTCAGGACGTACCTGTGTATACCTGTGTCCACCTACCTCTGTCCACCTGTGTTACGCCCTCCACAGGCTCTGCCTGTCTTTCTGTTTGTCTTTCTGTTTGTCTGTGTTTGTGTGAATCTCCAGGCTCCAGTGATCCAGTCCACCCTACCTGCACAAGATCCACACCTGCGGTCCAGTTTCCCAATAACTTGCGGTGACATACCCTGGTTTGCCCTCCACTCACCGCCAGATCGTTGTTTTTACAACCTGGTACCTACGTTCCTGGCCTCCTTGTACTTCCGAGTCTATTATCTACTATTTGTATTCAAAGTGTTCTAATATTGCACTTTCTTGTGTCCCAAAGAAACATCCCACTCGCCATCTGCCCATTTGTCTGTCTACTCTTTCAACTCAATGATGAGTGATTTGCAGTTGATGGAATTGGAGGATGAGCTCAAGAGTGTAGATACATTTCTTGAACATCTCAAGACAGAAGAGGTAAAGCAGCTTCTGTTTTGTCTATAGTTAACAGTATTCCTTCTTACCAGTTCATATAAGATACATGGAGGCGTATTTAAAAGACATGAATCAGAAGGGTTACACTACTTTAACTGCTTTTTCTGTCAGTAGTCCGAAGGCATTTCCCATATTGGTAAACCTTTCTTAAACCAAGTTGTAATTCTAGACAGAGAAGAACAGACAGAAAACTAAGACCACATCACCAAAGCCTGTTCATTGGAAGAAGAGGGACCACAATGGGGACATTGTTCACCAGCGCCCACGAGCCCTTAGAAAGCAGTCAACATCACAAAGACCAGACGAAGGAAGACATGTTTCTTCTTCACCGCCATTAGACCATGGCCAACACCTAGACCATGGTGAATAATCTTTCGTTCCAAATGCTGTATTTCAACAGTGTGTTGTGGCGATGTTGGAGTTACGATATTATTATTTTTTCTCCTCCCTTTTGAAGATTTGAATATGCGGCAGCTTGAGGACCTTCTACAGGACTCAGAGAACATGGAATCGCAAGATTTTGTTCAGCAGCCACCATTGTCCAGTTGGAGTCAAAGGCAGAAAGAGGTCCAACAATGTTGGCAACAGGCGAGGCCACAGAACCTTGACAATTTACTTTCTGCTGAGAACATCGTACAGATGACATGCAATCACTGTCACGTGAAAGAAGCTGTCATCCGTTGTGGGGAATGTATGCCCTCAGAGTGGTTTTGTGCTGAGTGTGATGGCTCGGTACATAAACACCACACTCTTCACAACAGGCAAACCATCATGGATGGATTTTTCAAATACATCCCACCAACAGAGGCTGTGACACTCTGTGACACTGGAAAATACAGCATTTGTGAACAAGGTTGGCATTTCTTTTACAATTGATTGTCAATTTTCTTAACAGATCATTCTTATATGAAATTGAAATGTGTTATTTAAGTCATTACTCACAACCCAAACATTATTAATTGTATACCTTATGGTTCTTTGCCTTGCAGATTGTTTTCTGCCAACAGCTCTACCTCAAAGGATATGCTCCTGTGACACCGCTGATGCAGCAGTCTCTGTTGGTAGATCCATCATACTGGTTTGCATAAATGGTAGGATCTTGTTAAACTGTTGAATTTTTTTATATTACTAACACAGACACTGTTCCACCAGGATCTCTTCCATTCCTTTGAGGCTATGAACACAGCAGCTCCAGGAATGTCCAGACAAGCCTTTACAGCAATGTTGGACCAGAGAACAAAGCAATATGGAAGAGTAAGTAAAAAGCAGTTCAAGGTCCACAAGTGGCTGTAGTAGGTAGTACATATTTCAGATTATAGACTGAAGACCTTACCACACAAAATAGTCATTTGCTTCCTTATGGATTTGAAAAGTTGCATACAAAACACAAAACATACAAAGGCAAAGATGTAGTTTATCGTTTTTGAAAGCTGTATTATATTATTTTCTTTAGACTGGCAAAGTGAATGCAGATGCATTTCAGAGAAGTTTTCTGCAATTTGTGTACTGCAACTATGAAGAGAACCAACTTCTTGGAAAGGAGCCATTGGTCTGTCCAGCCTGTAGCCCTGAAATGGTGGCTGTTTCTGTGGATGGCAACAGAAAGTTGTACAGGTTCCAGAAAACAAACCAGTGAGTTCTGTGCACACATTATGAACAGCCAATGTAGTTAATATACAGTATGTCCAGCTGTTAATGACACTGTTAATGTCAATGTTTTTTTTGATAAGTGCTACATAAATAAAAGGTCCTATTACAAAGGTAGTCCATAATACATTGTCTTAAAGGAGTGAAGAGCCAGGGTTCTTCGATGGAGTGTTTTTAGCCTGAGACTCTGAGGTGTCCAGTTTTGTTGAGGAGGTCCGGGGAACTGTCAAGAGTGTACGTTTTACATTATTCTGAACAACATTTATTGGGATTATTTTGTTCTAATTAAAGTTAAAGTAGAAAACACGATTGCCTTCGGAGAAGGGAGTCTATGATCAGGTGGGGATACAGCACTAGATTCTTATCCAGGGGGCACAGTACATTCATATTGCATATTGCTTTATCCTTCAAATGTAAGATAGGTCAGGCAATGACAAAATCTTGACAGTTAAAGTTTGTGTGTTTGCGTGAACAGTCCTGCAATCTAGTGTACTTGAATTAACTATTGTCATGTTCAAATGATTTACTTTGGTAGACCGCAGGAAAAGCGATGTGTGGTGACACCCAATGGAATGCAGCAAGAGAGACTTCAAAGCGGGCCAACAATTTGGATGAAGAAGGTGTGGAATTTGCTGTGTGTAGACATGGATTTCTTCTCAAAGGTTGGTATGGGTCTGATTAAGTAGTAGTAAAAAAATAAAATAATATATATTTATATTATGATCTAAATCTTCTTTCATGTGCATTGTGCTTTTTTTAAAGGTCTGAATATGTATAGAGGAGAAATCTTTGCATATCCAATGTTTCTCCAAAAAGAGTTCCAGAGTGCTACATTTTTGGCCATGGATGTGACCTGCCGATATGTGCCATACTTGACAAAAGTGTCAGAGGCCCTGACGCATCTTCAACCCCTTCAGGAAATGAGGCATTGCTTGTCTGTGATGCATGCCAAAGCCCACAATACAAAATGCGAGGTGATGCTTTTAGCTACTTGACCGTACATTTTAGAGTATGATGTGGCAAACTGAGTGTAAAATGCCATAATAAATGACAATAGCCATACCACAGTGGTCTGGACTGACCCATACAACAACCTAGGAGTGTGTTTAAAGTTTTTCTGTAGCCCCTAAGTGCTGCCCTCTAAAGTTGGTAATCTCAGGATATGCTTCAATAACATGTGTCCACACCGCTTTACACATTATCTTCTTCCTGTAGATTCTGTGGACTGCAAGGAACCAGCAGGGCGCCGGCACCACTCTCGGTGAAGAAGTAGAGCAAGTGAATAGTTTTCTTTCCAGATGTGCCCTTACCACCAAGTATATGGCCAAGTCAGGTTTGTAAGCTTATTTCCCCCTGCCAGCCTGCAAATGTACTTGTTTTACAAAATTGTATTGTGATTTTGTTTTGTTCTTCACAGTAAGAACTGACATGCTGACTGTCCATGCTATGGGGTGGAATGAACGTAAAGAGAATGGCCTCCATATAGCCTTGTCTTCTAGATTCAAGAAGGTGTGTTCACATACTGAAGATGATTAACTTTTTAAAGCAGTTACATATAAACGTAACTTTTACTTATTATACCCAAAATGCATCAGGTTGTTATAGTACCCCCTAGTAGAAATTGTAGTGGTACAGGACCTCTGGTAGTTTTAAAGACCTTCTGTATTGCTGTTTTCAGACAGTAGAGAAGACTGTGGATGTAGCTGAGAGCCTGAAGACAATGCAGGAGCAGTTGCATTGCTGTGATGACATGCTGAAACAATGGGTTGTTGATGTCAAGCAGTGGGCCAGTAGCAGTAAGAAAAATACTTAATTCATAAACACTCTCAGTCACTTGGTTGTAATATCTGCATATCTGTAGCTTAAATGTTAAAAGTGTATTTATTTTATCTCTAATCAAGGAAGCGCAGCACCTGGTCCTGTTGATGCTCAAAGTTTGCAGATCACAATCGAAGCACTCTTTGTGAGCATTTGTCAGAAAAAGCACTACCTTTACAGACAAAATGGTATGTATAGTGTAAACATAACTAATGCAGATAAATCTTAGGCTATACTGATATCTTCATTACCATGGCAGCTCTTTTTATGTACTATTGTTTTTACTGTATTTGCAGATCGCAACAAAAGGCGACAGAAAATAACTCAAAAGATAGCCCAGGAAAAGAAACGGTTGCTGGAAGACATCCAGAGATACAACCAACAGCCTGATGGTGACCCTGTGGACACAGAGTTAGTTGTGCAGAAACTCTCTAACAAAGCTGCAGAGAGCATGATCTGGCCTTGGCAGGAACAGAACACAGGTGTTGCATCAAGATTTAACTTAAGTATGCATATAAAATGTCATCAAATTAGTTTATTAATGTCAAATGTTTTTATTCCTTGACAGACGGTGTGGACATCCTTACAAAGAAGAAGCTCTTTGACCACGTAATGCTTGCCTCACGACTAAAAGAGGAAAAGCAGATCCTTGTGAAGGAGATGCTGCAGCACTGCCAGTACCTCAAGGACTCAGTGGCAAAGGTCCAGACACTGATGGGCACTGTTTTAGTGAGCACACAGACAGGAAGTAAGTGTAAATCAAATGATCTGGCTACATGCATTTTCAAATTTATAGGTCAAACTATTTAAGTGGAAACCAATCCTGCAAGTATAGTCTTCGGTAAATTCATTTCAACATAAATTAACAACATTTCCAGGCTTGCCAAATGGATTAACCGAGGAGGGGTCCAAGGGCCTCATCAGTGCACTAAAAAGAAGACTGCAAGACCTGAGACTCAAACAGCAGACCATAGCAGGCACCTACAGATGCACTCTCAAACCAAGTAACAGGCTGGTGGAAGAGGAGGACAGGGAAATGGAAGAAGACATGGACTGGCAACGTGGCAACAGCTCGGATGATGATAGTGATGAGGAGGAGGATGCAGAGAATTGAATTCAAGTCACTTGGATCTGAATCACTCAGTCACAGCTGTAATCGCCTGAGACCTAACTTGATATACTGTAATGTATACTGTGTGTTCTCTCCCTTTGATCTTTACCTGTAATGGCCCAGGCGAGTCAATTGCAACAAAGGCTGCCTCCAGAGCATGACTGCAGCAGAGCACAGAGCATTATTTGTAAATGAGTGATAGAACATAACACTTAACTTATAACATGGGTGAGTTGGTGACCAAGCTAACGTTTTTGGGTTTTTGTTTTAGATTCACTGTTAGGTAAGGGAGCGTGCTGGCTCCGCCTTCCCATTGCGGGGAGGGCCAGCGGCTCCCAGGTTTTGGTTTTATTTTCACTAACTCAGTCTTGTTTTTCTGTTCAATAAACTTTCGTATTATTTTTTACATACATTGACTTGCGTGGTTGGACTCAATTTATGTTGGCTGGCAGATTGGGCAATTGGGAAATGATGGGGATAAATTATTCATTTATTATTCATCATATATTTATTCATAATATATTTCAATTATCCAGATTGTTTTTGAAAAATTCTGATTTAACTCTGTATAACTCGAGACAACTATCATCTCAATATTTAATATTGATTAGTGACCATTAGTGAAAATCTGAGTCTGGATGAGGTTGAAGTTCTGTGTGTAATATAAGGTGCGTTCGACTTCATGCAGCGCCGGCGTCGCCTGCAGCCCGGCTGACATGACGCAGCCAATGGTATTCTCAGATTCAAGGCAGCCGGCTGTCGACGCCGCCGGCGCTGCATGAAGTCGAATGTACCTATAGACGCATTTTCTGTTGATAGAAATGAGTGGGAATATTTGGCATATAAACCACGCAAATAGGGATCCTCCCAACGGAACCCTGAATTAGCTGAAAGCTACTGATAGCTAACTGTAGTTCTTTAAAACCAACGAGATTCCAAACAATCGTAAAACGAAGTAATCGGATGGTTTCTAATTATGCGAAATTACACATTATGACAAACCAAAAAGGCTAAATATAGCTACCAACAAATCTTGCCATACACCATGATTTAAGTAGCCCTAGCCTACACAAAAGGTGTGTTCGACTTCATGCAGGGCCGGCGGCGGGGACCAGCCAATGGCATTCACTCCTTCAAGTCAGCGAGGCCGGCTGTCGGTGCCGCCGGCGCTGCATGAATTCGAATACACCTAAAGTCAAGGCTAATCCCTAGATGCGTCATCTCATTTAAAATACTACTCCATTGCCAACTAGGGCATTTAATGCTAATATTGATTACCTCTTCAACACCTCCATTATATTATAATCTATTCATACATACTTTGTATGTGATATATCAATTGTTAAGATGTTCTGTTTTCAAACCCTAAACATGTAAACTTTGAAACATGTAGGCCTAGTTGAACTACAAATATGGCGTCGTTCAACATCTCGATTCAGTGTTTAATGGAATACGTTTGTAGTTCTTTTAGTAATTTGTGTTTTACACCAATATCATCTCCAATTTTATATTAGATTTATCAGAAATGTAAAATGTATATGCATTATAGATCATTACGCATTATATATAATCAGCACTACAAAAGTAAACTTTGGAATGTCTTTTTCTCATACTTTTATTTTATATTAAATCCGAGTTTTGAATGTTTTTGTCACACTGCATGGAATGTCTCAATGGAGCAACATGGACATTTTCAGCCCGGTAGCAGCATACATTGGAGTACAAGACACATTTTAGATTTTGAAAATGAACATTTCAAGGTGGCGCTGTTGAGCCTCTATCTGGCTTAGAGGTAAAGCCATGTGAAAAAAAGTATTTACTAGTCCAAAATATTCGACAGGGCAAGCCACGAACTAGTACCACCAAGGACATCAAACCCCTAACCCTAGCGCTGTCTGTTCAGACCATGTCTTATGCAGAACAACTAATCATCTTTTAAGTTTGGGGATAAACAAATGCACAAGTGGTTCTGTACCCTGGTTCTGTTTGTGCTAAACCAGGACTATGTGCCACCAAAACATAATTTGACTTTGACCACTGATGTCGTCTATTTAGATTATGAATGGTCTTGGAATCTATACTTGTAAAGATACCTCACTGCAATGGCAGATTTGGATTTTAATAAGACTGTCGTACAACAACGTCAAACCCATTTTTGGAAAGGTCTTAGCTTGCGGGTTCATTTATGTAAATTTGACACATTCCTGTAAACCCTTATCTGATATATTGACCTTTGAACCCTTGCCAGGGGTCACCTTAAAGCCCTATATTTAGTAGTAGTATGGTATTTTGGGTTCCTTTCATGGCACATAGTCCTGGCTTGGTACAGTGAATGACTGGGGTTAGATAAACTGTGTCTTTTAGTTTCATAACCCTAGCCCCTACAGGGGATCAACAGCGCCACCTAGAAAAGGTAATTTTTCCTAAAATTCAATTAAATTTTCTTTCCTATCTGAAGCTAGGATCATCCTGGGATTTTGTATTTAGACCAATATTGACACTCTTCACATCATACTGGAACCATGTGCGAAGATAATGATGTCAAATAATGTTAAGTAAAGTTTACATATAAGGATATTTAAATGTTGACTTTTCGAGTACTGATACATTTTGTCTTTCATAAAAGACCAATGAATGTATATTTGTCATATTAAGTGATTTAAATGTAACTGAGGACAAAGATCTTCTCAAAAAATTAGTTTTTAAATTAAAAGAACTACATTTCCCACAACCCCGCCAATTTGTTTTACCGCTAATATGCGCCATATTTGTAGTCCACGTAAGTTCGCTATGGTTATCATTTTAGTTAAGTGTAGCCCACATTATTTAATGACCTATTCAATTACTTTAAAAACTTGTATAAGTCTTACCACGTGTCAACATGCAAAAAAATAGAATATATAATGTATAATTCATATAGCCTATCTTCATGCCATCACCTTTATTAAGGCATGGATTATTCTGAATGTGACGTCATCGCGCCACACTCCCAGTACAGATTATTCATATTCAGCCACAAGGAATCCATCATTTAACATTGTATGTAATGTGGTGTTAATAAGATAACAAATTTACATCCGCTTGTGATGGCCTAACTTTTAATATAAGTTCTCTTCATAGGTAGTCTACTCTTACCTCCACCAAGCAAAGGATCAGACGGTTGCTTGTAGGCTAACATAAGTGAGTCCAACCATGAAAGTCAATGTTTATAAAAGTAATACCAAAGTTTATTGAACAGAAAAACAAGACTGAGTTAGTGAAAATAAACCAAAACCTGGGAGCCGCTGGCCCTTCCCGCAATGGGAAGGCGGAGCCAGCGCGCTCCCTTACCTAACAGTGAATCTAAAACAAAAACCCGAAAACGTTAGCTTGGTCACCAACTCACCCGTGTTATAAGTTAAGTTTTATGGAGGCAACCATAAATCGATGCCTAGAACCCAGGAAGTGACTAAATGACTAAATGTAAATGTAAGTGGATAACAAACAAAACTTGAACTGAGAAAAAGATTGTGGCCGTAACAGTATCACAATAAGCTCATAACATGTTACAGTGTATATCAATAACAAATATAGAATTGGGAACTCTTTAAACAATAACCAGGCAGCTAGGCACAGAAATATTAACAGCAGACTTCCAGGTATCCTCCCATTCTTTTACACTGTGAAAAGAAATACACATCAGAATCAGAATAAGGTTTATTCACTATGTATGTGAACAAACACAGAATTTACGGTGGCAGGGAGGGGCAAACAATAAACATACGGATCTTAAAGTAAGTAAAAGTGCAAAAGTTTAACTATTTCTTAGAACTAAAATCTAAGAATAAAACAATTTAAATATAAAATATGTATAAAAATAAGAGTAAGACTAAGTAAGTACAATTTTGATAACAAAGTGGTTACTTTATCAAAAGTTAGTGAAATACAGTGATCAATGTTATCTGTTTTTACAATTTCACCATGAGATTATGTGACTTAAGTTAAAGGTCCCCATGGCATGCTGTTTTTGGATGCTTTTATATAGGCCTTAGTGGTCCCCTAATACTGTATCTGAAGTCTCCTCCCGAAATTCAGCCTTCGTGCAGAATTACAGCCACTACGAGCAGTCCCACAATGAGCTTTCCTCAGGATGTGCCGTTCCTGTATCTGTAGTTTTGAATGCTATGAGGAGGAGAGAGGCGGGGCTAACTGCCATGCTTCGGTCGTTTGTAAGCCATGATGTCTCTCGAGGAAAAAACAATATCGTGCTTGCACAGTCGTAGCTAATTTTATCATTGGCGGGCCATATTCTTTGGACGGGCAAAGCAGAGTAAGGGGAGGTAACCTTTCCCCCTTATAACGCATAAGAGGAAAATTCCAGATGGGCCCATCTGAACTTTAATTTTCTCAAAGGCGGAGCAGGACATCCAGGGCTTGGTTTACACATATCGCAATTTCTAGCCACTGGGGGACCATAGGTAGCCTGGCTCTGCCCTCCTACGTACTTCCGCTCAATTTGGATTTTGCTTCTGTACTAGGTCTGGGAGCTCGGCTCTGAAGTCGGTTTCCAGAAACAAATTTGTTGTAGGTCCAATCAGCGAACAGAGGGAGTGGCTGAGAACGATGACGTTAATGTCGTGCACTTGTTTGAGTGGTTCAGTAATGGCGGCGGAGAAAGATGCGAGCGAAACTATTCTGCGGTTGTGGCACTGCTGCCGAATATAGGTTAAAGCCGGAGCAAGAACATTCCTTGCTGAGTTTTGTTGGTGTCCATGATGTTGTGGCCCTCCTCCCCACGGGGTTCGGGAAAAGTTTGATTTTCCAGCTACGGCAGCTTGCTCCATTACAGTAGTGGTGAAGGAGTTGGCTAAGGCGAACGCTTGCGATTGGTTATGGCAAATCAGAGTGGTTCTGGGCGGATCCAATTGTTTTACACTTCAACAGAGGACCCGCCTTCAAGGAAGTTAACGTTTGTCAATGGTGAGATCCCAGACCCTCTGTACAAATGAAATGTACGAGGGTCTGGTTAGGACCAGGCTAGACCATAGGTAGGATAGGGGAACTCATATTAATGTTAAATAACCTCCTAAAGTTAAGTTTTCATATCATGGGACCTTTTACACTGTATAAGTAAGGGTTTGGAGAAGCACATTTTGTCGTATTGGCTTAAATAAAATTCAAATCCTAATAGTAATCAAATCAACTGCTTGGACAGTAATATGAATCTGGTATCTGTGGCCGTTACAGGACTATAATTAACACAAAGAATAACAAATTCTTATTGGATACTGCAGTTCTTTAGTAGAGTAGAAGTTAATTTCTCTGATTCAAGTTGGTGATAGTTTCTTCACAGAGGCAATGTATGTTTAATGATAAATGTTCAACTTTTAACAACAGGAACTATAGGCTTTTCACAAGTTGCTTGTGATGAAAAATGCTGTTGGCTACATTTCAGATGGAGGAAAGAACTTGAGATATAGCCAAAAGATAAGAGTACAGTCTCTTAGAGTTCGATGGGCCTAAATGGTGACAAGTCAGATAGTTTGTTGCACAGAACCACCTGGGGAAGTCATCCTTGGAAACTGTTAGGAAAAGGGCAGGCGCTTTTACCCCTAAAATTGCAAGGGATTGTATCTGTCTATTAGGGCCGGGCGGTATGACGGTATATAACGTTCGACGGCAGAAACCGGGAGAGTTTTGGCTATACCGTTTCAACCGCGGTATACTTTTTGACTACTTTTAAATGTTTTGAGTTGGGCAAAAAGGGCTCGCATCTAAAGTCTGAGTGAGGACATGCCGGGAAATATCAAACTGAGGCTTTAACGTATCGACCGAGCTTTAACAAGGTTGATACGCCGACACCGAAGTTAGATATTGATAGTAAAACTCTGAGCTGTGAGTACGTCACCATGCGGATGGCATGACTGTGCATCCGCCAATCGGAACGCTCGTACTGTCGTTGCCTTTAAATAATAGCCAGTAACGTCTTGTAGTACATGCAATACTGTTTTTTCCACCACACTAGTGGCACTGGTAACATTTCTTAACTGAATTTACAGAACAATTACTATACCGTGATATATACCGTAACCGTGATATAAAATTACTCATACCGTGATAGAAGATTTTGGCCATATGGCCCACCCCTATCTATCACTCTCTATCTAAGGCCTGTAGCTGCCAGGAGTTCCTCTGTAGGATGATAATTTGTTTGGCCACAAGTGCATTACTTCAGACGGCCTAAGGTCAGATGGCTGAGCGGTTAGGGAATCAGGCTATTAATCAGAAGGTTGCCGGTTTGACTCCTGGCTGTGCAAAATTATGTTGTGTCCTTGGGCAAGACACCTCACCCTACTTGCCTCAGGGGGAATGTCCCTGTACTTGCTGTAAATTGCTCTGGATAAGAGTGTCTGCTAAATGACTAAATGTAACTTGAAGCCTGGCAAGATGGATTCATGGACAAACTCAAAAAAGCTTTAATAATAATTAAACCCCCACTAAAAATAATTTAAATGAAACACAATTGCATGCATCTGAGCTCACCTGCTTTGAACGTCCCTCTTTTTAAACAGGAAATTGCAGCCTGAAAATATATGAACAGAGGAATAACAAATAAGATGATTTGCCTGATTTTTTTGGGGTCATTACAAGAAAAGATTATTCATAATGCATAAGCATATGACCCTTACATAAGACAACCTTTACCTTAAATTCTTTTTCTTTTTCCCGGGGAATGATTTTTGGGAAGACCTTGAGGAGAAGAGATGTGGGAAGAAGTAGAAAGTGGGTAACATAGAGAGAGGGTTGGTGAAGGAGGTAAAGAGAGCGAGGGACTGGGGAAAGGAGGTGCGGAGAAAGAATGGGAGGGAAGAGCAGGAGAACAGAAAGAGTGGGAGGGAGTCATAGGATGTGAAGAGGGAGAGGGAGTAGGAAGAGTAGATGAAGAGAGAGAGGGAGTAGGAAGAGTAGATGAAGAGAGAGAGGGAGTAGGAAGAGTAGATGAAGAGAGAGAGGGAGTAGGAAGAGTAGATGAAGAGAGAGAGGGAGTAGGAAGAGTAGATGAAGATAGAGAGGGAGTAGGAAGAGTAGATGAAGAGAGAGAGGGAGTAGGAAGAGTGGATGAAGAGAGAGAGGGAGTACGAAGAGTAGATGAAGAGAGAGAGGGAGTAGGAAGAGTAGATGAAGAGAGAGAGGGAGTAGGAAGAGTAGATGAAGAGAGAGAGGGAGTAGGAAGAGTAGATGAAGAGAGAGAGGGAGTAGGAAGAGTAGATGAAGAGAGGGAGTAGGAAGAGTAGATGAAGAGAGAGAGGGAGTAGGAAGAGTAGATGTAGAGAGAGAGGGAGTAGGAAGAGTAGATAAAGAGAGAGAGGAAGTCATAGGAGGTGGGTGGGGGACCGGGACAAGGTTAAGGGTGAAGGTTTGATCCTGAGTGGAGGCAGGGGATGTTGCTTCTGGTGTTTCTTCTCTTGTTTCTTCACCAGCTGTGGCAACGAGGCTATTGTGGTCTGAGAGATAAAGACAAATAAGTAAATGTAGAGGGAAGCAATATGTTCTCTGCTCCCAGCTTGAATCTAACTATAACAGCCCCACAAATGAGGTTAATTAAACAGAAACAGGGTCTAATCGGGGAATATTTACTCATCAACAATATTCTTTTAGTATATTTTATGTTACATAACGTGTTTAGAAACTAAATACAAAGTTATAAAAAAGCATGTCCCAATGCAAAATATGTGTTCTTACATTTAAGATAGTATAAAGGGTGGTCATTTTTTTAATGATCTCCCTCACAGGCCCCTCTGGTATGAAGCCTATGCCTGCAATGACCTCTGCTGTAAACCCCCCCCCCTCTCTTCTCTTTCCCCATGAAGAGCAGGGGCTTTAAGTCCAGTTCATGCAGCTTATTGACCTAAAAAACAGACATTAACAAGTTATCAGGCTTTATCCTCTGTATCAGCTCTCTTGCCATCTGATCAACTACTTTTGAAATAGTATCATACTTCTTCCTACTTTTCAAAGTATCTACTATACTTCTTTTCAAATTGACAAAGCTAGGGGTCCTTACAAGAAGACTATAAGATGTGATGCTGCTATTGATTAAATGATATGGCCTGATACCAATGAAACTGGCATTGATATCAAGTTCCGACCATTATAGTATGGATCTGAATGGAACCGTAACCTAAGATCTCCACATTCTCACTCACAGATATGCGGGCTGAATCTATCACTCTGCCTGCGTTGCGGTGCTTCTTCACATTCTCCCCCCAGTCACCAACATGCAAACTCTCCTCCTTGGACTTAATCCTCTTTTTTTGTGAGAGGCTTGCAAAACATGAAAGGCATGTTTTGCGGTTGACAGTATTCATGACCTGGCAGTGAGGGCAAGGCCTGCTTTTGGGTTTGGTCATTTTCTGCAAACATAAACACATTGACATGTTATAAGCATTACAAGTAGGAATATGAGTAACACACATAAAATAATTATTATTCTTACATTTCATTCCTATGGCTTATGGGTATTGTAGTAAAGTATGAACTTCGGCATGAACATGGAAAGAAGTAATGTATATATTTGTCTCACAAACACCGAGGCAGGTAGCAAGCAGAGCGCGTAGGCAGGCAGATGGAGAGTTGGGGTGAGTGGGATGTTTCTTTGGGACACAAGAAAGTGCAATATTAGAACACTTTGAATACAAATAGTAGATAATAGACTCGGAAGTACAAGGAGGCCAGGAACGTAGGTACCAGGTTGTAAAAACAACGATCTGGCGGTGAGTGGAGGGCAAACCAGGGTATGTCACCGCAAGTTATTGGGAAACTGGACCGCAGGTGTGGATCTTGTGCAGGTAGGGTGGACTGGATCACTGGAGCCTGGAGATTCACACAAACACAGACAAACAGAAAGACAAACAGAAAGACAGGCAGAGCCTGTGGAGGGCGTAACACAGGTGGACAGAGGTAGGTGGACACAGGTATACACAGGTACGTCCTGACAAATTATTAAAATAGGCAGTAAGGCAAGGATATGGTGAGGTAATAATATGGTGAGGTAATAAGGATATCAATATCGTTTCCAGAAAATGCGTGACTTCAGCTGCAAGTAAGAAAAGATAAAAAATACAATACAATAAATGTCATACCTAGCAAGCTATGAGATGTAAAAAGGACCACGCCAGCAAAGATAAACATTGGTCTGAGTCCAATGAAAGTGCACCGGTTCATGACCTTGCATGACATAACGTCAGACTAGCTAACTACCTAGCACAGTGTATTAGCCTATTTTTGCAGTTTACAAAGTCAATTAATTTATATTGGTGATGCAAAGCACCGGGCAATGTACGTCAAACATAATAACATTAAACCAACCTAAAAACAATAAAAAAAAAACTGTATAGTAGGATAGTATCTTAAATATACGTTTACCTCATCGATAATAGCTTACCTTTTCAGTACGAGAGAGCGGAGGTTTAGGTGACAAGAAGTAGTTCCAGCCAGATATTGAGTGAGCGTCAAACTTTTAGGCGACTCGTGTGTAATAATAAAATTACAATAATGTTGGATAATTTATAGGTTTTGCTGTCAGTGCATTTGACATGATTGCTTCCATGCGCTTAAAATTATGATTAAAATAAAATGATATTCCTCCCCCGATGGATTCTATTTTTCTTTTATTTTTTATGCATATAGGCCTACCTTTTTAGATCGGTTTATTTGGTATCAGTCCATTTTATAAATAACTTTTATGTCCTTAAATAAGGTTTATGTCATTGATAACGTTTGTCTTGGATATAACAAAAAAAATCATGTTGAAAGCACATCGGCCGGATTTTTACTCATCGCTCATCAAAATCTATGGGAGACCTAATGCGTCAAAATACGACGCCATAGTTCACAATTTTCTACGGGAAAAGCCGAACATATTAACATGGAAGTCAATGGGCGTCCCTAGGCGTCAAAAAACGACGAAAAAGGCGTCCCCCGGCGTCGGTATAGTGACGCCAAAGGGCTCTGCCCAAGCGTCAATATTTGACGAGTTGGGATGAGACTGGGTTGGTCTGCATGTTCACTAGTGATGGGAAGTTCGGTTCTTTTTACTGATTCGGTTCTTTGAATCTCGTTCAGTAAAATGAACGAATCTTTTTTCTAGTCATTTGTTCATTTCAGGAGGGGGGGGGGGGGGGGGGGGGGGGGGGGGGTTGGGGGCTATACGTCCACTGCAAAGGACGTATAGCCCCTATACGTCCACTGTAGGTTAGTGCATGACATGTGCACCAGCAAATACTATTTCAAAATAAATTCCTGCATTAAAATAATGTATCATGAGTTTGTATGATTTGGTCATGTATTATCACACTAGCATTTAATTATCACGTCAAACAATTACACTGCACTAAACTGTAAGTGTAAATGTAAAGTGAAAATAACAAAACCAGTCAGTATGATGACTTGAGCGAATATAATTCATTCACGTCTTACTAATACAGCGGCCACGCGAAAGGGAATAAGGAAACTGTTTCCTCTACTAAAAAATACAATGCGGGTCACGTGAAAAAAGGATCCAAAGACTCGTAGAAAGACCGAGTCGGGGAAGGAACTAATCATTCGTTTCCTCTAGCTACAGAGCCTATGCAGGTCACGTGAAAAATGATCCAAAGACTCGTAGAAAGACCGAGTCGGGAAAGGAACGAATCGTTCGTTTCCTCTTGCTACAGCCTATACAGGTCACGTGAAAAATGATCCAAAGACTCGTAGAAAGACCGAGTCGGGAAAGGAACGAATCGTTCGTTTCCTCTAGCTACAGAGCCTATGCAGGTCACGTGAAAAATGATCCAAAGACTCGTAGAAAGACCGAGTCGGGAAATGAACGAATCACTCGTTGAGAGGACTCGTTACTCCCGAGTCCTTATAAGGATTCGTTCAAAATGAACGAATCGTTCACGAACGACACATCACTAATGTTCACTGACCTCTTGACAATGAACGAACGGCAAACGGCAGCGAAATGTCCTGTCTTTTTGCAAGTGTGGCAATCTGTGTTCCTCGCTGGACATCTGTCACCTTTTGCATGAAGTTTCCCGCATCTGTAGCATCCTTTTCCTCGCTTATCCTGCGCTGGTTTCGCATTGTTTCCCTTGTGCTGAACTTGGCGGCGATCTGGCTTGGCTGAACGTTGCCCCCATTTAGCAACTTCATTGAGCTGTGTACAACTGCTAGCACGAGCACCTTGCTCGCTTACATGTACTTTCACTTGCTCCGACTGACTCGACCGCCTTGTCTAGAGTTAAGTCCGGTGTCAATTGTAACTTTTCAGAGAGTTCTTTGTCCAGAATGCCGACTAACCTGTCGCGAATGTTTTCATTTTTTGCTTCAGCAAAGGAGCATATGTCCGCCATTTCGTGCAGGCTTCTTATGAACTCCTCTGCTCTCTCGCCATGCTTTTGCATGCGTTGATGAAACCAGGCACAAAATAATTGTCCAACTAGCTCAACACAGTCTCAAACTTATTCTCATCACCCCTTGCTTCAAATTCAAATGTCTTCGTGTTCAGATTCCTTTACCAACGAATAGAGCAATGTACAGACAGTACCTCTCCCGTTTCCTTGTGTAATTTCGTTGCTATCCTGAAGCGTTGAAATCTTTGGCGCTATTCCGGCCACAGTTGAGGACGATGAAATCAAAGTTTTCGGGAGGTGGAAACTTCGCCATCTTCCAGCTTAACTTCTGACACCATGTAGAATTACCAAATGTGAATAATCAGCGGGGGTTATTTCTAAAGACTCGTTTATTCAAGTAACTCATCAATACACACGAGAACATCAACCTGTTGCTTGTTCACACTCATCAACTGCCATGTCACATATAGGCTACACACTATCAGTATCAACGTATATCAATGCGCGCCGCACATAAACTAGTGCCATTATCACACAGGCATCTTTTCATATTTTTTTTTTTACTTATTTACTTTGCGATGTGCACCCGGTGCATAATTTTTCGGAGACATTTTCGTTTTTGGGTAGGCCTTAAAACAAATTGTGGCTACCGTGGCTACGCCCCTGCTGTAGATTGACGATTACTGTGACACATGAAACGGCAAACACAACTTGAAATTGGCAAAAAAGGATTGCCTCAGTAATTTACTTTCCACACTCGAAAAGTGCTTTCCGCACCTAACCACGGCAAACGATCGATGACGACATCACGTGAAATTTGGCAGTTCCATCAATGGTTGCGCGCTGAAGGTACTCTCATAACTTTGAATGCAAATGTAGTCAGGGCTCTGAGAAAATCGCTTTGTTACTTTCGTCCCGCGTTACTTTCGCCCCGGTTCTCCCCAACGTAACGCTGGTACATGTATTCCGTTACTCCCCAACACTCAGTGCCGCCGCTAGATGCCCCCCCCCCCCCCCCCCCCCCCCCCCCCCCCCTTTCCTATATCAGTGGCCTGACGAACTTTGACAGTAGTAGGCTAGGTAAACTTTTCGAAAATTGCCTCAAAAAGACAACAGGAGTCAGGGGCAGAAAAAAGAAAGAGAACGAAACTTCAAGATTATGCCCGTGCATCACTTTCAGCTAAATCCATGTTTAATCATTGTTAAATACGGGAAATGTGCTGCTAACTTATGGTTATGCATACACCTCGAACTAGCTGACGTAATTGCTAATGTTAGCACACTCAAATATGTTGGGTGCAAGCTAAATTGAGATTTTACTGTTAAAGATTATCTATGCATTTGAAGTAACTGACACCAGCTAGCTGTTAGGTGCTCAGGTGCTCAGGTGGCTGAGTGGGTAGAGCATCGGGCTAGGAATCTGAAGGTTGCCAGTTCGATTCCCGGCCGGTGCATATGACGTTGTGTCCTTGTGCAAGGCACTTCACCCTACTTGCCTCGGGGAGAATGTCCCTGTACTTACTGTAAGTCGCTCTGGATAAGAGCGTTATCTATGCATTTGACAATGTAAAATGTAAAAATGTAAATGTTAGGGGAGAGCGGGGGCAAAAGTAACACGGGACGAAAGTATTAAAGCGATTTTCTCAGAGCCCTGACTTCATTTGTTTTCCAAGTTGTGACAGCACCTTCAGCATGCAACCATTGATGGAACTGCCCAATTTCACGTGATTTCGTCATCATTTGCCGCTTTTAGGTGCGGAAAGCACTTTTCAAGTGCGCAAAGTAAATGACTGAGGCAGTCCTTTTTTGCTAATTAGAAGTTGTGTTTCCCGTTTCATGTCTCAGTCACAGATCAATCTACAGGTTATTTAGTGCTCTAACACATTCTGAAGGTTGCCTTGTCAGAGTTTTGCAGTATAAAAGTAAATCTGATTTAAATGTCAGGAGTTCCTGTCGGGACGAAAGTAACACTTGTTACTTTTGTCCCGCCGCTAATGCAATAGTAGGCTTATGTGGTGAAATTTATGTTTGTGGAAAGCATTTATTAAAACATGTTTATGTCATATTATATCAACAGAATAGGGGAGACCGGGGATGGAAGTAACACTTTTTGTTTGAGCGTCAGTAAATCAGTGGTTGTTTGTGCTAGCTAGGTCTCTCAAACTTTGATACATACTACCCATATCTGTCTTCTATAAATATAACTCACTTGGACATCTACTACGCAATCACAGATTATGTGAGTTAGTGCCAAATACAAAGAGTTCCATTGTTACAACCTACCCCACAACTGGGGTGAGTTGTAACACTAGCTGGAGATGGATGTATCAACGAGAGGTAATTTGCTAAATAAGTTCCACACTATAATTTATACAAGACTTTCCAACTACTAGGGTAGCCTACATGGGGCTTCACACTTGAACCCTCCTCTCTTTGCTTCTGTGCAGCTTTAAAATATCTGTACAGTGTGACGTGACAGATGGAATGGGCCTTGGCGACTGATGTCACATACTTTGCCTGCCTGACTTCAATTTCAGCCTTTCTTAGAATGTCTGCAGGGACACCCCTGTCTGTCTCACTCTTCCACTGCCTAAGCATGCTAGAAAAAAGGTGAAAAGTACAAAAAACATTTTGCGTCACTATAAGTGGATGGTTGTTGCTGAATGTGGATGAACTGTTACAACCACCCCCACAACAACCAGCCATTACATAGGTAACTGTTTAAGGTACGTGGGTTTGAAGTTAGAATGAATGCCAAGCATCAAATTAAACTAGAGAAACGGAACGTTTAGGTGATATAAATTGCAACCTTGCAACTTCAATTGAATGAACGCTGGGCAAAAAACAATCTTGATTAAAAAAAATATTTTCTTACCTTAAAAACAGTTTTTTGGTTGTATAATTCAGTGTTGCTAACAGAGACATGCCACTTTTTCATATGAGCTTGAAAAGGAAATGGGAGTCTACGATATTGATTACATCACTGTAGTTAATTTCTAATTGGTCAAACTGACAGTGTTACAACTAACCTCGTGTTACTTTCATCCCCGGTCTCCCCTATGCCAAGAGTGAGGGTCAGAAAGACAGACAAAGGTCTGATTCAGTAAAAAATGATAATAAATATTTGATGCAACTGAAATGTAAAATTCATAGTTTTTTTGCAAAACTAATGGACAAAATATGTTTGCAGTTACATATTAACAAGGTCATAGTCACGTATATGTAATATAAACCAGAGTAACACAAAAAATCTAGCTTGTATCATTGTGTTACTTTTGACCCACCCCTGTGTTACTTTCGTCCCAACTGATGGGGTCGAAAGTAATAATGTGCAACTTGTGTTCAAAATGAAATTATACTGAAGTTGTTCGACATTTGTACAAAATACCGTCTGGTATTGATAGACCACACTTATAAGTTATAGACCCAAGCAAAAATATATCTATGTTTAAAATATTCTCTTTTAAAATTACGTTTTTCTGAAAAATGGTAGTTTCGCCCCCGCTCTCCCCTACTTTATTGTACATTCTATGATGCTTTTATAATCGATTTATCAAATAGTTTTTAAATGGGTTATAAAGGTGGAGAGCTCCTTGGCTGCATGCTTTCAGTTTTAAATGTTTATAATTAATTTGGAAAACCATGCTAAGAAACATAAGGGTGGGGCTGAAAAATTAAGAGACAAAAATACATCACCTTCACTGGACAAGGTTTACCAATTGAAAAACGGGGGGGGGGGGGGCATCATAAAGGAATTATGCGTAGGGCACCAAAATGGCTAGCGGCGGCACTCCCTACGCACAGCGCGTAGTGCGCGTTATGGGAGCGGCGGCACTGCCAACACTGCTGATGACGTAGAGAACCCATTGCTGTGTAAGTACCAGCTCATTGAAGTGAATTGCCAAGCACAAGTTCAAGACAAAATCAACGTATTTATTATAGGATACGTCAAGATCAGCATAGCTTTCACAAGCACAGAAAAGGGACACTGCATCTTGGCTAGAAATGGCTTTGACCTTCCTTTTATTTTCCTCGTTCAAAGTTGCATGGCATTATACACTTTGGTAATATTGTGACCTCTGACCTACACTAGTGTCACAAGCATTTCCTCGTTGCACCTCACAACTAACTTATATGCAGGTATAAGCAAACAGCATAATGACAGTTTATCAATGATTCAACAAGCAACATAATTTATAGATTCATAATTATGTTCTCATGAGTTTAATATAGCATATAGATCAAACATTGTTTATAATATTCAGAGCATACAGTATAAAAGTTATAAAATAATCATTATCTTTAATTATTGTTAACTGATCAGTGGTTAAGGACAGACCTCTTCAATACCTAAAAAGGCACTTGTTCCGGGAGAACAACGGTACTTAGGAATGATTTGCTGGACCAGATGCTAGTTTCCTCCAGGATCACAATGACTCTTATTGAGAGACTTGTTCCTCTTGTTGGTTTGTTGTAATGGATTATGCATTATTGTACTCGCTGTGAAATATTTTACTTTACTTGATTGCTTTTCTACAGGTACACTCATGCACTTTTTGAGGTTCATGTTGTTTTATTGTAACTTGTTTAACTACATGCTCTTATGCACTTTTGTAAAGCTCTCTCTTGGAAGTCGCTTGGGATAAAATCGTCTGCTAAATGAATACATGTATATATAAAAAACTAGATAATTACGAATTTGGTAATCTTGAAAAGTTAGAATCTGGATCAGGGTGATCCAATCCAATGTTGCTTTGAAAACCAGCACAAACGTAAGATTAATAACTTGAACCTGGATAGCAAAACATGGGATTTCAAAATCCAGATAATTCTGATTCAGATTAAACTTTTTGGACAATTGGGCCCAGTAGTCAGAATTTGGTTTTGAATATCTGTAGTACTACTGCAAAACCACTAGATGGCATACATGATCAACAGGTAAGCCAAGAAGCTTGAAGAACCATCAAGAGCAGCTTGTCAATGAACACATTACACACTAATAAAGGGGGCATTGTTAAGCATTACATGAAGCCAGTCTTACATTTGCTGAATCAGAACTGTGATTGATTTCATGTAAATTATCAGAACCCCCTTATTGCAGAGCTATTTTAACTGAATCCTAATAGGCTATAGATTTTGCCATAGGGTAGTGACATTAATTGGGATCCACTGTGCTAACGGTTACAATTAGGCCTCCCTCCCTCTTCCCTTCTCTTCCCAGCCTCCCTCTACCATCACCTTGCTCCTTGTTAAAATATAACTTGAAGTGATTAGCAGCGTGAGGCCCATAGCGCCGCCAAATTAGCTTGCTGCCGCTAAACTGTTAACTTCTGAGCCAGCCGCTGTCGTTAGTAAGCTTAATTTCATTTGGCCTTCAGACTCACAGGGTTTGTTCTGTCACCAGCACAGCCCGGAAAGCTAGCTGACACGGCTCTTTATGGGCACCTCCAGTTAAAAGGATGCCAACATGCTCTAGAGAAGTATCAAAATGATTAATGTGGAATTTTAAAGACACCTGTTGGTAAAGTTTAGACAGACAACCGGGCTGGCACTGTAGCACCCACCACACAGGTTGGTTGTAGTTAGGGTTGCCAACTGTTCCGTATTAGACGGGACGTCCCTTATGTTGGGCCTAATTGATTTGTCCCATACGTGACCTCCCTCTTCCTGTTTATTGACTGCAACGCTGATCCAACCACTGACTGATACAACAGCAACAGCAGCACTGATCACGACACTCGAGAGCAATCACTGACACCTGTCATCATTCAATCACAACCCCCCCTTCAGGCGCATCAGTATACGTTAAGTAAATGTGCCAATTCACCAAGTAGTTATTGTTATGACAAATGGCTTACTGTAATACAATACACACAAAACCATACCCACACTGCTGCAGCAGGCCACCTTTTGTTCCGTATTTCATAGTGACAAAGTTGGCAAACCTAGTGTAGTATTCAATACAGCAAACTTAGTCAGCTGTCAGTGCAGTCGTAGCCTACCCTATGAAGTGTTCGAGCTTCAACAATCATAATGAATGAGTAATGAGGCCCTGCCCACAGTTCGTTCATGTATGCGTATCTCTAACAGTGCGTGTCCACTACAGTGGAGCAGCGCGGAGCGTCGGCTTCCAATCCATTTTCAATGAAACCAGGTGTTGATGCTGGTGTAGGGCATTGTGGGAGCGTACACGAACGTCAACGCCTGGAGTCTAGAAGAGGGTGCAGTCTGCCTGATTTCAACTGTATGAGGACATGGTCTTTAAACATGCTCATACAAACATTAGATGCATATGTATGTATATACTTTTACACACATGTGCACGCACAGATAAAGACAGACAGACATTAGATGTTTTCTGGAGTTCTCCTTTTGTCTAATCATGCAAAATGTAGTTCTCAATTGATTAGATGACTGAGTATAAATTAATTTGCTTCATGTTAAGCTGGAGTTCAGTGCCAGTGACATCCTCACAGAGAGACTTGCGGGGTATGGTATAATTGTAAAAGGAAGCGAATTATATTAGATATTCTAGCTGATGAATGTGACAAGAATCATTGGAAGCTATCCAACAAATCACTGCCTCCTGGGCCTTTCTTGGAGAAAAGCAATATTAAGACATTTGTCAGGGAGATTGCGTTCACACACAACACACAACACACAACACACACACACAACACACACATTACCCCCCCCCCCCAGTCCTAACTGAAAGTGTTGATTTCCTTTAGTACATGTATTGAACTAAAGACACATTGAAGCTGTATTTATTACTTCTGGCATATGCCTGACTCCATTGCGCCTACCGAGAAGATCAGCTGTTGCTAAGAGACCCAGCCTCCTTGCCTTGCACACTCAAACATCATTAGCTTGCCGTGTCACTTCCTTAACCTCTCGTCTCAGCCCACCGTGCTTGTCCAAACAGCTGTCTCAAACAAGGTGTTAGGCATGGTCTCTCACAGGACTCTAACATGATGACTCTAACAGAGATGTCTCTGTCACACGTCTCTGCTGCGGTTTACTAAAGCTCACTGTCCCCAAGCCCTGTGTGCCGTCAAAACTGAAAAATACATATTCAATACTCACAAATCCAGATAGGCTTGAACAGATTCCATTTTATACCACATATAACTACAACTAAAATACAAATGACTAATCTAGCTTCCCGTGTATCATAATGATAGGAAAAGGTTACATGACTCATGTAGCAGCAGGGTAGACTACATGGTTCTTTGTGGAATGAATGTGATAGATTTCAACTGTCTGGCCGTCATCTGGAGCCTGTCACATGAAACACCTGTTGTTCCCCTGAGACAACAGAACATTCAGGAAGAACACACATGTTGTATACTTGAACCGATAAAACGCATGCATGTATAATTTTCCCCTCGCACACAGACACACACACACAGACACATACACACCTTTTAAAAAGGCTATTGTGATTTGACGAATGACAAAAACACTCTCATTTATAGCAGTCAGAAGATGGAACACCTCTCCAAGATGGAAGTGGTGTGTTGAAACTAGCGCTGCAAAATATATCACAGAATATCTGTTGCCAGGCTAGTTGGACAAAATATGCTTACCTGTGGTAGCAAGTTGTTGGAAGGGAAATGAAAGCCTTGACTTTTGACATTGACTTTTCTTTCTACATGAATCAACACTGAAATGCAGTTACTTTATACATAAAGTCGCTTCTGTGTGTGAGGAATTGTTTAGCATAAAATCTACATACATTTCCTCATGACAGATTTCTGTGTTTCTTTAATTGGCTGAAATCATGATGGATTATGTGAAAGATTCTAGTTACCAGGAATATAACCTTAAAGAAACAATTAGGCCACCAAGTATCATTATCCAAAGATTGAAAGGCCAGTTTTTATACTTTATCAACCTGGACAAACTCACTCACTAGTGTGTGTGTGTTTATGTGAGTGTGTAGAGATGTGTGTCTGTTCATGTGTACAATATGTCCAAGCATAACAATATCAACCGTGCAGATGTGACCTTTCCGAAGTATGACTGACAGTAGGATGTGCCGTTGCCATGGTTACCGAACAACGCATTTCCCTGTCTGAATCTTCTGGCTGTATTCTTGCCGTCTTGCCGGTTCAACAGGAGCTCCATGGTGAGCTAATGCTGCCCACCCACTCCATCCACGTTGTCATTCCAGCAGGTCAGACAGTCATCCAGGTGGCAGGCCTTTTCCATTGGTGGCTGATGATTGTACCCTGCATAATGTATAATGAAATGTCATTGCCAGTGAGCTACTGCAATAAAGGGGAGGTGATATTTTTGAACCTCACAGAGGTTACCTCCCAGATTAAATGAGAGCCCATTCAATATGGCCCCAAGTATTGGAGGATGTTTGAATAGTGGAACTTCTCTTCCCAACTGGTAATAGAGATGGGGGAGTGAGGGGTTTAAGGGACAGATCAGTTTGCCCCGTTAGTGTGCATTATGTGCCTTCCCCATCAGACTGTCCATCAAGCTCTAGCAGTGGCTCTTTGGTTGTCATAGAGACATTGGTCGCCCCATGACAGCCAATCGTTGCCTGCCAGAAAATGTCACCTCAAAGGGCTGGTCAAGACAATTCAATCTGTGTGTGTGAGAATGTATTTGTGTGTATTTGTAAGAGTGTGTGTGGATCCATGATCAAACCTAAGACCACATTCACCTTTTAGTCAAAGAGCAAAAAAGAGAAAAGGAATCGTAAGACAGACAAAGAGTGTAAAGAGAGAGAGTGGAAGAAAAGGAGGATAATCACGGGAGCTATACAGAAAACGCGATAGGAGAGATAAGAAGAGAGAAAGAAAAAAAAAGCAGAGAGAGAGAGATAGAGCGTTAAGTTGCAAGTTAATGAGACATTATCAGACAGGGGGTAATGAGTTCAGCTGAAGTGCTCCTAGGTGCTGTCTAGACCATGACGCAAGAGACACAAACTGCCCCCCCACCTCACACCTCTGGAGTAACAACCAAACCCATCCCCACAATGATCCAGTTCCTCCCAGAACCAAGGCTGAGTGCTGTGGGCTGTTCTGGGCCTACAGCTGCACACACACACGAGGATAACAGGCACACAGGCGCAGCAGTGTCACCACTTTAGACAAGAGCATCTTCTCTGCTTCCTGGAAAAATCATAGGGTTGCTGTGAACTGTGTGTATATTCAACAACTTGGCTGTTCTCTCCCCACCATCATCTTTCTTCCTCTGGTCTCTCCCATCTTCTTTTCCAGTGATCGATAAACAAATGAAATTGGATTTCTCTAGCCCTTTTTACTAGCAATGTCAATGAGGACTTCACACACACCCACCAACCTAAACCCTCAAGGAAGTCAGGGAAAAACTAGGGGAAAAAAGAGAAGAAATTGAAGAAACCTTGGGAGGAGCAGTTCAATGAGGGATCCCCCCTCTAGAGATGGTAGGTGACACGGAGGTGTGTAGACTACATGCATCAAGAGTGGAGATCAAAACAAAAATTTGCAAATGGATGTTGTGACGGTTGAAACACAGATATCCAGCGTTCCGAATCAGTGCTCCGAGTTGCACCCCAAACGTACTCCTAAACAACCACATTTTTCTAGCTATGTGTACACAGTCATTGAAGCAATTTGGATATAACGGCATTCAGCATTATTGTATTTCTCCCACCCGCATCTAATGGATTTGTCTTTAGTACTGTATTTAAAATGTTTGTGACAGGCCTCATTGCTGTGCATATTAGTGACAAAAACCCTCCAACAAATGTTGTATTAAATGAGCACTGTTAGGGGAAATGCCAGCTCTACCCTGCATAAGCGTCTTTTTGTCTTTGATAACAGGGCTCAGTCACCTGAGTCGGTCCAAATGAGTGGATTAATAATGAACGTGCTGCTCCCCTGAGGGACTCTTCTGATAGGATGGAAACGAGCGTAGTGCTTGAGGTGCTTCGACACCGCTGTGCCACGTCTCTGTTTACATACCAGAGAAACTGATGGAGCATGGTTCTCTGCCAGATCTCATTGTGATGATAAATAATACACTGAAAAAAAAAATCTTATAGTAGGGGTTTTAGTGTTTTGAGAACAGCATCGTTCTATTTACAGTCAAAACACTGTTATTGGCAGGTTTGTCACAGTTGAGAAACACGGACAGATGATTCATCCACACCTTTGTGCATGTGTGTGTGTGTAGGCCCCCATGCAACAGTGTCTGTGAGTGTCCTGGGTGTGTGGGCCCATCCCCTCCCTTCATCTGCCCGGAGAGGAGAGCACTTTGCTGGGGTTCACCCTTGGCCTGGATGGGGCTCTGCAGAATCCATTAGAGCTCAGCTGGACACACGTAGCACAGAGGGAAGACACCGGCATAAACTGGACGATATGTCTGGCAAACCTTCACAAGACACTAAGCAGTGTGTAATTTACAAACAAAAATAAACACTGTTAAAAAACCACAATGGTAATCAGTAACAATAACCGATTACTAGTTAGTCCCCTAAACGATTATAAGCGTCACCCCCCTCCCCTCCACAACATTTATCAGTACAGTCGATGAGAGAGAGGGGAAAGAACAGAAAATTAAGGGACAAGAAAAGGCATTATCTGAACAGATCCAACAAATGTTTCTGTGAATATGACCTTCTAATAGGCTGCTTTGGTGTCTCTGAAGCAGGCCAGACTCTAGGTGAGTAAACATCTCCCAGTCGTGTTCACCCGGTCATACTGGATGGGAGGGGAAGACGGATGGAAGTGGGGAGGAAGATGTCAAACTGAATCAACTTCACCAGATATACGTAGTTTCATCATGGAAGCAGGCAGCTCGATTCATCAGAGAAAGGCGTTGAGGAGCATTTGTTGTCTGGTGTGAGATCCTGTTCAACCCCCTGAGCTGTTGGTTGTGAAAGATCTGCATCTCTTTCTCTCTCCCTTGTACCCCTCCCTCCTCTCTCTTTTTCTTTCTCTCTCTCTGTCTTTCTCTATCTCTCTGCCCTCTACACTCTCATCTGTCTGTCTCTCTGTCTCCCTACCTGTCTCTCTCTTTCCCCTTTCTCTATCGTTCTCCCCCTCCATCTCTTTGTCTCTCCCCTCACTATATCTCTCGTTTCTCTCTCCCTTATCAAATTCTCTTTGTTCTCTTTCAGATGTGACTCTATATGCCACCCCTACTAAATGGGAACACATGCCATTTAAACCAACCCTCTGTGGTAGCTCCACCACAACACTGTAAATGGCTCCATGCTCCTCTCGCACTCCTCCCAAGGGACAGACATGAAAGATATCTCCCACAGAAGTGATCACTGTGTGCTCACCTGACCCCCAAACCAAGAAAGTGACAGAGAGCCACGTGTCACAGCTAACAACAGGCCTCCTTGATTTGCAGTCATTTAGCCACCAAAGCTCTCTGTCGCCATGGTGACCGTTCTCTCTGCAAGGTGAAGTACCTTTAATGCAGGGAAATAAAGGTATTATTGAGATCACCGTTAAAGTGCACGTCTATCTCACACCCACATGTATGAGTCACTCTAAGAGATTTTACAGAGAGGGAAGCTATGTTAAAAGCGCCACTTCCCTAGATGAGCTGAGTGCTGTGTGTTAATTAGCGTTTACTGCAGATTGTGTCATCATGTACTGAATGGACATGCTTGTCTTGAAAAATAGCGAACCAAAGACTGTGTACTGTGAGTATGGCAATCTCTAATGACACCAAAACCTTTTACAGCACAATGTGTATGTTGTGATGGATGGTTGAGTTAATCATGGGTGAAACGTTGCTTTCTGTGGACCAGGGACGCCACTCATTAAAAGCATATGAAACAAAAGCAATATCCACTTCCCCCACCCGCCATCTCATTACCTCTCATCATTTCAAATGTCCCCCAAGGCTAGAAGCTCTACAGAGATCTTACCAATGGGGTCTTCTGAGAGAAGACATTTGTAAAGACAAGAGACGGAGACAGAAAGACAAGTGAAAGGAAGATCAATAGTGGTTTTCCAAGCCCGCATGTGTAACTGGTAAAAACTTCTCCTGATGTTTGGAGACATGTTGCAGCACTTGTTCGTGTGGTGTCCCCAGGCCCATACTACCAAACTGTTGGTTTGCAAGGTTCTCTCAACGAGTACAACCACAATATACATAAATGGGACGGCTATTATCCTGGTCTGTGTTTGGTCTGTGTGGCCCATTCAACCGGCCATTCACCACAAGAGATGTGGAAATGAAAGAAAAATACAATTGAAAATATAATAGAAAAGGCAAGGACAGTGTTAGAGGAAAGCAGAAGAGGGAGAGACAACACAGAGTCCTTCACCTCCACACAGCGGCACCACAAAACCAACTGCCTGGAAAATGAAAGACGTGTGTGTAAGTGTGTGCGTGTGTGCCAAGGAAACGCCAGTGAAACCTGTGTTTAATAGAAAAAAGGATAATCACCATGTTCAAATCGATCTTTCCACAACGGCCAGATTGAATGACGCCCCGTACGTACGTGTGTCTACTGGCAATAGTTTACCCACCCACCCCCACCTCACACACCCTCTCCCTTTAATCTTTCCCTACATCCTCCAGAACCACTTCTCAAAACCAACAGTGGTTTACAGTTCATACAGTATGTAAGGGCCAACTGGCAACAGAAGTTCTTTTCATTCTTAATCTAATGATTAAATCAAACATATAGTGCTGCTTTTGGTAATTTGGTGTGAGTAAGTACATTTTGTTCTATACTGTTGAGAATATATGTTTAACTTGAATATGTGTGCATGCAAGTATTCCACATGAGTGTCTACACACATGCACGCACATGGGAAAGCCTTCCAGCTAACCCTGATTCTACATAACCTTTATATCCTGCCTGCCTGACCTCAGTAGCTACAAAAACCAACACATGTATGTGTCTACCTCGCTGCTGAAGGAAAATACAAATACACCCACTCCATTGGTATCATCAAACGAAAACTGGTACGCTGTTGCACTCCAAGTGTCTGTCAGTGAAAGACTTCCACCTGAAACATACATTTGCTTCTCCTTTTATCCCCATGTGAAACACTTTTAGAGAAAGTGGTTATTCGAGTACATGAGAAATTAAGCCTGTTGTGTGTATGTGTGTGTGTGTGAGTATGTGTGTGAGAGAGAGAGAGAGAGAGAGAGAGAAAGAGAGAGAGAGAGAGAGAGATTGTGTGTGTTCAACTAGGTGGATAGGCTTATTACAGATCCATCTCCTTTCCCCGTTACTAAGGATCATGGTCATTGGAGTGTAGAGACGATGCTTAGGAGAGCACTGGAGTGGAGAGATGGAGAGAAGGAAGGAGGGAAAGAAGGATAGAGAAAGACAGAAGGAGAGAGAGGAGGAGGAGGAGACAAATTCATGGTTCACGTTCACTGAGACCGTCTAGAGAGAAGGAGATAAAGCAACAAGGAAGAGGAGGTAGATGGAGAGGAAATGAGGGGAAGAAAACAGATGGGAGAGGGAGAGACAAATTAAGAGCGAGAGATTGGTGAATGGAGGAGAGAGAGGGGGGAGGCGTACATTTGCTGTCTGTCAAAACTGAGAGGCAAACACTGAAAAAAAAAAGAACGATTGACAAAAAAACTAAATATTACTGTCAGTGTCATTCAGGCCCATAGTGACGAGGGTGTGATGTGGTGACTACTAAGACATGAGGGACTGAGAGAAAGAGAGAGAGAGAGAGAGAGAGAGGGAGTATAAAAGACAGATATTGGTTGAAATAATTTGACCAAGGCACAAGTAGAGAGAAAGTGAAAAGAGACATGGATGGAAAGAGGAGAAAATAAAAAGGGGAGGTAGAAGACAACATGGTGGAGCAAATAGAAAGGGTGAGAGGATTGTGTGTGTGCATGTGTGTGTGTGTGTGAGTTTATTAATTGTGACTGTAGATTGAGGGAAAGGAGATGTAGTGGGGGAGTCAGGTGGCTGAGCGGTGGAGAATCGGGCTAGATATCAGAAGGTCTCCAGTTCGATTCCCGGCTGAGCCAAATGACGTTGGGTCCTTGGGCGAGGCACTTCACCCTACTTGCCTTGGGGGAATGTCCCTGTACTTACTGTAAGTCGCTCTGGATAAGAGCGTCTGCTAAATGACTAAATGTAAAATGTAAATGTAGTGGAGTTGAATAAGGCTCCTGGCAGTAACAGCTCTCTCACAATCCAAGTAGGAGACCTACATAGACACCCCAGAATGACTGCCAACAGCGACTACAGTGAAATGACCTGTGTGTGTGTTTGCATTAGTGAGCAGTGTTGTGTATGTGTATCTTTTTCTCTGTGTGTGTCTGTCTGTGGGTCAATGTGTGTGTATTCAAGAGTGGTGGTGGTGGGTGGGACTTATGCACAATAAAGCACAATACAACAATACAAAGACAACATACTGATTGATAACAGTTATTTTCATTTAAAAAGACAGACATGAACATACAGTCTCATGAGCTTTTACAATTCCAGATACGTTTGCAGAATATTGTACATAGGGGTTTACTGAGCAACAATGCCTGTTGCTCCATGATTGAATGTGTAAATATGACAACTTCTCCAGCTGGCTATAGGTTAATGTGCGAAATCAGGTGGTAATTGTGTTCTCTCACTGTGCTGGGGATGTCATTTTGCAAACCAATGTTAATTTGATTAAACCTTTGTTCATACATTTTCAACACAACATCATCCTCATTGCATTTGCATCAAACATCAGGTGCGTTCGACTTCATGCAGCGCTGGCGGCTGCAGGCGACGCCGGCGCTGCATGAAGTCGAACGCACCTATCGTCTGTATGCACATTCATAAGACTAGGGTCACATGACTAGAGTCCTAAAACAGAGATTACAACCGTGTGTTCTTCCTATAGATGCATGAGGCTTTGAGGAAAACGTTATCAGCCATTCTTGTGTTCTTCCTCTAATAACTATTCGGGGGAACTGTCCCGATGGAGAGGCACACCGCCTGGTGGCTTCATGTTCTGTGATTGAAGAACAAGAGAGAATGAGAGAGAGAGAGAGAGAGAGAGAGAGAGAGAGAGAGAGAGAGAGAGAGAGAGAGAGAGAGAGAGAGAGAGAGTGAGAGAGAGTGATGGGGCTGTGTTACCACAGTTCGGATTTAAATGACCATGATATGTCAGCCTTTTGTTATCTACAAGCTCTAAAAACCAACACATATTATTAAAGTATAGAGTTTAAATGCTTTGTAAACGTAAAGCAGACCACCGAGCAACAACATTCCTTATTTTCAGTTTTTTTGAGAAATCACTTGGATTCAATCCATTTGTTGTCATTTAACTGGAGCACTTAATCTTTGCAACTCATCTTAAACCACATTACGAAAAAGTACATATACTATACACAACATACAACATACAGTACTATAAAGCAAAAAACATGTTAGAGACAGTATGTTTTCACTACAAGAATCACTTGATTACTGGACTGCACCAGTTGCATGGGTTGAAGCAATGTAGAGTCAAATGTATATATAAATGCAGATAATAGTTACAAAAAAGTGTTTGTAATTTACACATACAAAGCAAGTCATTTGTTGAACCTAACTGTTTCCGCATTGATTATTTAAATGTCTGTTGTACTTTATTTTTCAAACAGCAATATTTGATAGTGCCTGAGCAGAGGTTTTGGAGGGCTGTTGTAGCTGGGATGGGATTAAGGAAGTGTTTGAACCTTGGGATAATTCCAGGTAGTGTAGTCTTTAGACAATTTGTGATTGCATGACCTTAAGAATACCTGGGAGTGAAAACAATGTGCTGACACTTTAGCCTTTTCAAGACCTAAGCAGAGCAATGGCTGTGTCAGATCTGGTCTGGTGTAGTTTTCGTCTGGTCTGGTCTAGTCTAATCATGTTTTGTGAAGTTTGGTCTGGTCTGATCTGGTGTTGTTTGGTCTGGTCTGATATAGTCTGATCAAGGGCGTAGGTTTGCCCCCCCCCCCCCCCCCCCCCCCCCCCCCCCCCCGGAGCACAAATCGAGATGCCATTCTGTATACTATCCCTAAAGAGCTAGTATAACTGTATAATCTAAAAAAGGCACTCTCCGAAAAAAGGTCACTACCACTGCTAGTGTGGCTAGTTATTTAGCCTGACTTACACTGCTTTTTGAAAAAGCTTTGTATGTCCCCTTTCTTCTTCTTGGGTGGAGGCATATCTGATCTACAAAGCACAAAGAGGGGCAAACATGTACATGCTGAAGGGCAAAGGGAATATTAAAATGTGTTACTCTGGCCTTTTATGTATGTATTGTTGGCAGACAGCCCTGGTAGTTAGCTGTACCGTTGTTGCTGACACACCCGCTAGCTTGTCTGCGACTGCAAGCAAGCAAAGAAGCATATGCTTCTTCCGTGCGTCGCGTGTCAGATAACCCTCCCCCTTCGGATTTTCAGCCAATCAAATTATGGCGTTTCTTGTACTGTTGCGTCCTGGCCGTCGGAATCGATCCAAATAGCAGCACATTTCGCTAAAATATTGGTGGGGACAATTTTGTCATTTTCAAATGTTGGTGGGGACAAGTACCTAGCGTTCCCCCCTAAATCTACGCCCATGAGTCTGATCTAGTCTGTTCAGGTCTAATCTGGTTTTGTGTAGTCTACTCTACTCTAGTCTGTTCTGATCTGGTCTAGTCTGGTCAAGTGTAGTTTGGTCTGGTCTGCTGTAATCTGGTCTGGTCTAGTTTTATCTGGTCTGGTCAGGTGTAGTTTCGTCTGGTATACTGTAATCTGGTCTGGTCTGGTCTAGTTTTATCTGGTCTGGTATAATTTGGTCTGTAATGTCATCTGGTCTTGGTCTGTGATCTTCCTTGTTTATTTTACTGCAATCAAGTCTGATCCGATATAGGCCCAGTTTCCCAGACAATGGATTAAGCCTGGTCCTAGACTCAAAACATTTTCAAAGGAGATCTTCATCACATTTTTACTTTAGGCTTAATCCATGTCTGGGAAACTGGACCATAAACCTACATGATCCCGTTTTATCTAAACCAGCCTATCCAGTCTAGCCTGGCCCATCATAGTCTAGCACTCATCTATGGGCTCTGGCTCTGCATCCATGCAGGTCTCCCAGGGGTTGCGAGGCATGTGAGGCATGGAGATGATGAGTAGACTGCCTCCGCTGGAAAGGAGGAGGATGAAGGAGGCGCATGCACAGCCGAAGGACCACGAGTAGTAGTACTCAATCCAGATGGTCTCCTCACTGTCAATCATCCGCTTGACGGACTGGCGCATGACTTCCACAGAGATGATGATGCACAGGCCTGCAGGTCAAAGGTCAAGGTGTTACAGGTTGGTGGTCACAAGCGAGGTCAGAGCCCTGGTTGTGACTAGGTCAATGACAGATAATACAATCACACACATCTGACCTGCGAAGGCGAAGAACATTCCAGCAGGCCGCAGCAGGTAGTCTCGGCCCTTTCCGAATGAGCACAGGACACAGAGAGAGCCCAGCACCATGAAGGCGAGGCTGAACACAGCGATGGCCGCCGCCGAGATGTTGTACTCTGAGTGAGGATGGAAGTGGGGGGAGAGAATGAGAGGAGAGAGGAGAGAAGGGTTGGGAGGAAATAGAAGGTTAAACCAACCAGTTTAGGTTCAAACTCATTCAGCTGTGCTCTGCGTCCTAACTCACACTGACAGCACCCCAGTCCATCTGATGTCCCGCTGACAGGCAGGAGAATAGCAAAGCTAACTCAAAGACAGTAGGGCTCATTTCCACCCCTCATCTCTTCCCTGTTATCAGCAATGAAGATTATCTGACTATGCTCCCTTGTCTCGGCTCCTCCGAGTGTGCACCCCGAGAAGGAAAGAACGGCGGTCGTCTATGCGAGAGGAGCAGTCTGGTTTGTTCACGCTCCACAGGATGTTCGCGGTGGGGGTGTGAGGTTAGGCTGCGCTTGGATGTGGTTTCCTACATGGTTGGGAACATTAGGTCTCCCACTGATAAGCCACAGGGTCATGTAGCGGATATGGCAAGACAGACAGAGAGAGAGAGAGAGAGAGAGAGAGAGAGAGAGAGAGAGAGAGAGAGAGAGAGAGAGAGAGAGAGAGAGAGAGAGAGAGAGAGAGAGAGAGAGAGAGAGAGAGAGAGAGAGAGAGAGAGAGAGAGAGAGAGAGAGAGTGATGGGGCTGTGTTTTACCACAGTTTGGATTTAAATTACCAGACCATCTCAGAGAGAGAGTAGCAATTTTGCTGAAGGAGGGAAGAAGAGAGTTTCATATTGTTCATTTTTTCCTAACCTCGGCTGGTCTAATATCAAGGATATTAGAAGGGGTGTGTGTGTTTGTGTATGCGTGTGTGTCTGTGTGTGTTTGTTTATGTGAGTATGTTCTTTCATAGAATCGTCCCTTTTCTTGGGACTGAAAAAGTAATAGATTTCTGAACACTCACGCTTCTGGGTTTTAACTTCAAAGAGCTCAGCTTCTTCTCCCGACGTGAAGTGTTTAAAGTAGGAGCAATTCTTAGCTGTAGAGGGACAGAGAGAGAAATAAACTGATTGGAGAGTGAAAGGTAAAGGGTGAAGGTGATGGTATTGCTTGTGTCTGCCTCGCTTTT